>NW_027943082.1:0-1264 GCF_054177405.1 Leptonychotes weddellii | reverse complement strand
GAACCATGAGAGACGATGGACTCTGAAAAACAAACTGAGGGTTCTAGAGGGGAGGGGTGGGAGGATGGGTTAGCCTGGTGGTGGGTATTGAGGAGGGCACATTCTGCATGGAGCACTGGGTGTTATGCACAAACAATGAATCATGGAACACTACATCTAAAACTAATGATGTAATGTATGGGGATTAACATAAGAATTTAAAAAAAAGTTAAAAAAAAAAAAGAAAAGAATACCTTAATTGTAGGAGACCTCAATACTCCACACTCAGCAATGGACAGATCATCTAAGCACAAAATCAACAAAGAAACAAGAGCTTGAATGACACACTGGACAGACCAGATGGACCTCATAGATATATACAGGACATTCCACCCAAAACAACAGAATACTCATTCTTCTCGAGTGCACATGGAACTTTCTCGAGAAAAGACCACATACTGGGTCACAAATCAGGTCTCACCGATACCAGAAGATTGAAATTATTCCCTGCATATTCTTAGATCATAATGCTTTAAAATTGGAACTCAATCACAAGAAAAACTTTGGCAGAAATTCAAACACTTGGAAGCTAAAGACCACTCTGCTCAAGAATGTTTGGGTTAACCAGGAAATCAAAGAAGCACTTAAACAGTTCATGGAAACCAATGAGAACAAAAACATATTGGTCCAAAACCGATCGGATACTACAAAGGCTATCCTAAGGGGGAAATACATAGCCATCCAAGGCTCACTCAGAAAAACAGAAAAATCACGAATTCACCAAATAACTCACACCTTAAAGAACTAGAGAAAAAGCAACAAACGATGCCTAAGCCATGCATTAGAAGAGAAATAATTAAGATTAGAGCAGAGATCAATGAATTAGAAACCAGAAACACAGTAGATCAGATCAATGAAACTAGAAGTTGGTTCTTTGAAAGAATTAATATTATCAATAACCCACTGGCCAGACTTATCCAAAAGAAAAGAGAAAGGACCCAAATTAATAAAATTATGAATGAAAGGGGAGAGATCAGAACTAACACCAAGGAAATAGAAAAAATTACTAGAAATTATTATCAACACCTGTATGCCAATAAATTAAGGAACCTGGAAGAAATGGATGCCTTCCTGGAAACCTATAAACTACCAAGACTGAAACAGGAAGAAATTGACAACCTGAATAGGACAATAACCAATAACGAGATTGAAGCAGTGATCAAAAACCTCCCAAAAAACAAGAGTCCAGGGCCTGATGGATTCCCTGGGGAGTTCTACCAAACGT
>NW_027943081.1:0-218 GCF_054177405.1 Leptonychotes weddellii | reverse complement strand
TTGGGGGACGGATTCAGCGGGGGGGGCTGGTCTTAGAGTGTTGAGAGGGCGTGTGCATGTGTGTGCACGTGTGTGTGCATGAGTGTATATGTGCACGTGTGTGTGCACGCACTGAGCAAGCCATTGGCTTTTCTGGCCGGTATTACATATCAAAGGAAAAAATTACCAAACCATCCCTCAGTTTATTTTTTCACTACAGGCTTTGTTTTAAACTCTAA
>NW_027943080.1:0-218 GCF_054177405.1 Leptonychotes weddellii | reverse complement strand
CCCTCCCCTCTAGAACCCTCAGTTTGTTTTTCAGTGTCCATCGTCTCTCATGGTTCGTTTCCCCCTCTGATTTCCCCCCTTCATTCTTCCCCTCCTGCTATCTTCTTCTTCTTCTTTTAAAAACGTATAATGTATTATTTGTTTTAGAGGTACAGATCTGTGATTCAACAGTCTGACACAATTCATAGCGCTCACCATAGCACATACCATCTTCAATG
>NW_027943079.1:0-218 GCF_054177405.1 Leptonychotes weddellii | reverse complement strand
TCAGAGGCCTACTGAGCCGGAGAATTACTGGAGGGCAGAGCTGCCCTTGACTTGGGCATCCCCCATTCCTGGGCCAGTGGGAGGCGATGAATGGGGAGCCCTGGGTCACTGAATGCCTCCCGCTACCCACTTCCACTCTTGCACTTGAGGATCTTGTGGATCTCGGCTTTCGAAGCCTGGAGTGCCCAATGGAGACAGAGCTTCGCACCCTAAGACCT
>NW_027943078.1:0-218 GCF_054177405.1 Leptonychotes weddellii | reverse complement strand
TACTGAGCATTTGTCATATTCACTAAATTGTGCTCCCTCCAAGATGTCATCAGGCTTGAAGTGAAAAAAAAATTTTTTTTTTAAGATTTGATTTATTTAGGGGCGCCTGGGTGGCTCAGTTGGTTGAGCGACTGCCTTCGGCTCAGGTCAAGATCCTGGAGTCCCGGGATCGAGTCCCGCATCGGGCTCCCTGCTCGGCAGGGAGTCTGCTTCTCCCT
>NW_027943077.1:0-218 GCF_054177405.1 Leptonychotes weddellii | reverse complement strand
TCCTCGCCAACATCTGTCGTTTCCTGACTTGTTAATTTTAGCCATTCTGACTGGTGTGAGGTGGTATCTCATTGAGGTTTTGAGGGAAATTTTACTTTTCTGTTTAAAAGAGTTGGTAGGAAAAATATGAGACATTAATTAAGTTAAATGACAGTAAATTAAGGTTTGAGAAGCAAACATCTTTAGAATGCATTCCTACATTGAAAAGAAATGAAATG
>NW_027943076.1:0-218 GCF_054177405.1 Leptonychotes weddellii | reverse complement strand
TTTAACTCATTCAATATTTACAACAGGGGCGCCTGGGTGGCTCAGTCGGGTAAGTGTCTGCCTTCAGCTCAGGTCATGATCCCAGGGTCCTGGGATCGAGCCCCACATCAGGATCCCAGCCCAGCGGGGAGTCTGCTTGTCCCTTGGCAGATGGCCACGTAGGGTCTATTAAAAAGGCTTCCTTTGTGTGGGACAAGGGTGCTGTGGCAGGGATCCGT
>NW_027943075.1:0-218 GCF_054177405.1 Leptonychotes weddellii | reverse complement strand
TAACATCTAGAGCCTGTAAGAGTGACATGAGGATACTCATTAGCTGAGTTGTGTGGATAAACTATTAAATTCACATATAAAAGAATTCCAGGCTTACTATTAAGAAAATATAAATCTGCTCCAGAACCTATACATAGACATAGATATTTAGATATAAATGAATTTACAGGTAAAAGGGAACATGGTAGACTGAATTTTGGAACCCATTACGTTTTGCC
>NW_027943074.1:0-218 GCF_054177405.1 Leptonychotes weddellii | reverse complement strand
TAAATGTGAGATTCTTGTGAGGGTGGATGCTGGGGTCAACTAGCAACTAGGCCACATCAGGGCTTGTACCACTGGGGAGAACTTACACACTTTGCCTCTGGGGACAGGCCAAGCTGCTTTGAATCAGGCTCTACTTCTCACCTGTGCTGTGTATGTGGGTAACTCACTTCACTTTTCTAAGCTTCTGGTTTCCTCACATACAGAGACAAGAATAGTGC
>NW_027943073.1:0-218 GCF_054177405.1 Leptonychotes weddellii | reverse complement strand
TTATGAGGAGAGCCTGGGGAGCTCAGTTGGTTAAGTGTCTGCCTTCCGCTCAAGTCATGATCCCAGGGTCCTGGGATTGAGCCCATGTTGGGCTCCCTGCTAAGTGGGGAGTCTGCTTCTCCCTCTCCCTCTGCCTGCTGCTTGTGCTCACTCTCTCTCTCTATCAAACAAATAAATAAAATCTTTTTTTAAAAAAAAAAGCATTATAAAACAGTTAC
>NW_027943072.1:0-218 GCF_054177405.1 Leptonychotes weddellii | reverse complement strand
TAAGCATGTGATGTCCCAGCTCTCAAGAAGAGGAGATGGTTGGGACGCCTTGGTGGCTCAGTTGGTTAAGTGTCTGCCTTCAGAATGAGATCTTGCCATTTGCAACGACGTGGATGGAACTGGAGGGTATTATGTTGAGTGAAATAAGTCAAACAGAGAAAGACATGTATCATATGATCTCACTGATATGAGGAATTCTTAATCGCAGGAAACAAACT
>NW_027943071.1:0-218 GCF_054177405.1 Leptonychotes weddellii | reverse complement strand
GCAGAATATTTTCTTTGGCTCCAGTACATATAGTGGTTGAAAAATTAGTCATGGGAGAAGGAAAGATGGCAGAGGAGTAGGGGACCCTATTTCAACTGGTCCCCAGAACTGAGCTGCAGAAAAAGCATTAGACAAAATACAACATCCTTTCCTGATTAAAACTCTCCAGAGTATAGGGATAGAGGGAACATTCCTCAAGCTCATAAAATCCATCTATG
>NW_027943070.1:0-218 GCF_054177405.1 Leptonychotes weddellii | reverse complement strand
GTGAATAAATCAAATCTTCAAAAAGAAAATATTAAAAAAAAAGTGTACTTAGAAACTAGGGCCATTCTGTGGTTATTTTTGAAGGGTTCACTTTATAGTAGAAATATGTATTTATAGGGGCGCCTGGGTGGCTCAGTTGGTTAAGCGACTGCCTTCGGCTCAGGTCATGATCCTGGAGTCCCGGGATCGAGTCCCGCATTGGGCTCCCTGCTCGGCAG
>NW_027943069.1:0-218 GCF_054177405.1 Leptonychotes weddellii | reverse complement strand
GCTGCTGTGAACACGCATGAGCAAACATTCCTTCATGATGCAGGTTTCAATACCCAGAATTGGGATACACTTTCCATATCTTCACTCAGACCAGATCATACTGGACTCTCATCTTGACCAAGCTGCCTTCCTCCCTTCCGGTTACACTGGACTTTAAGCTTTGGAGGGGAGGGGCTGAGCTTGATTCATGCTGCCAGCATGATGGTAAATCACTCAGC
>NW_027943068.1:0-218 GCF_054177405.1 Leptonychotes weddellii | reverse complement strand
TTGTGTTCCCGCTCTCAAGGTGTCTCCCTCTGTCAAATAAATAAAATCTTAAAAAAAGAAAAAAAAATGAAAACCCTGGTTGTTTGTTCCTTTCTAGCATTTACTCTTTTTCATTCTGCCCAATAGCTTTATTATGCTAGGTATATAGAAAAAAATGTGTCTTGGGATGCCTGGATGTCTCAGTCAGTTAAGCGTCTGCCTTCGGATAAAGTCATGAT
>NW_027943067.1:0-218 GCF_054177405.1 Leptonychotes weddellii | reverse complement strand
CTCCGTCCCGCGGGCCTGGGCACGGGCGGGAAATGAATTTTCTGTGTGTAATTCATTCCTGCCACCAGCCCTAAGATGTCCCTGCTGGGAGAAGGGCACCACTATTAATGCCCCCGGCGCCCCGCCCCACACCCAGCCCTGATTCACCACCCGCCCCATCGCAAGCCTCCAGTCCCCCTCAAACCTCTCCCCAGTCCACACACTCTTCACCCCCAGGG
>NW_027943066.1:0-218 GCF_054177405.1 Leptonychotes weddellii | reverse complement strand
CTTGCTGCTATAAAGATCAGGGTGCACGTACCCCTTCGGATCCCTCGATTTGTATCTTTGGGGTAAATACCCAGTAGTGCAATTCCTGGATCGTACGGTAGCTCTATTTTCAACTTTTTGAGGAACTTCCATACTGTTTTCCAGAGTGGCTGCACCAGCTTGCATTCCCACCAACAGTGTAGGAGGGTTCCCCTTTCTCCGCATCCCCGCCAACATCT
>NW_027943065.1:0-218 GCF_054177405.1 Leptonychotes weddellii | reverse complement strand
GAGAGAGAGAGCTCACACGAGAGCAAGGTGGGGGGCAGGAGCAGAGAGAGGAGGACAAGCAGACTCCAGACTGAGCTCAGACCCCCACACTGGGGCTCGATCCCAGGACCCTGAGATCATGACCGGAGCCGAAACCAAGAGTTGGATGCTTAACCGACCGAGCCACCCAGCTGCCCCTATTATTCTATTTTTTTTTTTTTAATCTGAAGTAAAATGAT
>NW_027943064.1:0-218 GCF_054177405.1 Leptonychotes weddellii | reverse complement strand
GGCCCCCGAGGGACGGAGGCCAGCGGCCCACAGCTGTGCACCTGAGTGTCCAGGCGGGTCTCCGGCTTCTCCTTCTCTCTGCGTGCGGGTCGTGCATGGTCCAGAGAGCCCTGCAACGTCCCCAGAGCTGGGTGGTAGGAACGCCTGCCAGAGCACGAGGCTGCTTTGGACGAGACCCAGTGGCCACTCGGAGCAGGTGTCTCCGCTTTGGTCTAAGT
>NW_027943063.1:0-218 GCF_054177405.1 Leptonychotes weddellii | reverse complement strand
TAGATGGAAAGGTTATTGTTTCAGTTACAAAATTTTGCTGCAAATTTGTGAAAAACAGACTAGAAAAGATATTTCACAAAAACAAATTTCCTCAACTGAACCACCAAGTAATTATGGTTACCAGATCTTTCTAGCAATATGAAAGATCAATTGATTCAAATTTGAAAAATTGCAAATACTTTTCTTTAGCTTTAGATGTGTAGTTTGATATAAGAATC
>NW_027943062.1:0-218 GCF_054177405.1 Leptonychotes weddellii | reverse complement strand
TTGGGGGACGGATTCAGCGGGGGGGGCTGGTCTTAGAGTGTTGAGAGGGCGTGTGCATGTGTGTGCACGTGTGTGTGCATGAGTGTATATGTGCACGTGTGTGTGCACGCACTGAGCAAGCCATTGGCTTTTCTGGCCGGTATTACATATCAAAGGAAAAAATTACCAAACCATCCCTCAGTTTATTTTTTCACTACAGCCTTTGTTTTAAACTCTAA
>NW_027943061.1:0-1264 GCF_054177405.1 Leptonychotes weddellii | reverse complement strand
CATCGGGCATACTTAACACTGCTTCTAATGTATGATTTTCTAATAAACGGCGCCTTACTTCACTTGGGCCTTTTTTGGTATCTGTACAGGTAGACATTTGACATATTGCAACACAAATTCCATTTGGAATCATAACTTCCATTGCGTTCTCTATAAATTCTAATTGACCCACTACACCAACATCATACGGGGGATTTAAAAATACTTTAGTTGGGTGTTCTTTGGCAACTTTAACTTTTAAACTACCACTAAAGCAATCACCAAAATGGATATGACTTTTCCCATCACCACGCATCATCATATTAGAACAGGCATGAGAAAACATATCAGAACGCTTTTCTATGCCTATTAATTGATTGGATTTGATATATTTATGTTTAGTTAAGTCATTTCCAGACAGCTTAACCATTCTATTCATTGCCGAAACTAGAAAACCACCAGTACCACAACAAGGGTCGAATATAATATCATCAGTATTTACTTCTGCTATATCACAAAAAAAGTCAGTTATGTGTGTAGGCGTAAGTACTAGCCCTGTCTTACTATCGCTGCCAGCATATCGTATAAACTGAGTGTAAAATTTACCTAACACATCGTAAATATTATTTGTAATATAAGGCATGATGTTGTCCATAACATCACTAATAAGGTCTTTAAGTACCGTATTTTTAACCTCACTTCTATCCTTTTGGATTAGATAGCTCCTAAAGGTATGGTTAGACTTTATTTTTCCATACTCTCTTAATATAATTTCCTGTTTATCTTTAGAAATGCGGTTTTTCTTTAATACATTCTCGCAAGCACCTAATAGAGCATCAATTAAACTAAGATTAGGATTATAATCGGAAGACTTAATTTCAGATACTTCTAACAAATCATCATCTTCAAAATCATAGCTAGTGAAGCTATTTTGAAAGCCTTTATCCTGTAGGGCGACCAAAATTGCACTGATAACAGTACATCTATCGATCTCAGGTATTGAATAACTATGGAGAGTTTCATTGTACTCGATCGCTTTTTTAATCAACTCTTCTTCTTTCAATGGCTGAGACTGCTTCTCTACAACCTTAAAAAGAGACTTAGGGTCTAAGAAGTTTTTATCAGTGACATCTTTATAGGTCTCTTTTTGCTTAAGCCATAAAAAATTAGATATCCTTACTTCTCTTTCGTTTTCTCCACTAACTGCAATAGCGATGACATCGAAGTCATTTTTTAAATATTCTGCATATAATAAAGCGCCATCAACAGCGTATTGAGAATACTT
>NW_027943060.1:0-218 GCF_054177405.1 Leptonychotes weddellii | reverse complement strand
TACCAGTATTGCGCAAGGTTTTGGAGATCAAAGAGTTTCGCAGGAGAATTAGATGTGAAAACAGAATTTCAAAGCGATGGGTGCTTAAGTGGTGGTAGGTACGTGAAACCGACGTGGCCCAAAGGAAAGAGTGATTTCCTCTGATTGGGAAATTGAGAAAAGCCTCACCAAGGTGCAGGCTCCAGAACTTTGCATTGCATAATAAATAGATCTCCAAG
>NW_027943059.1:0-218 GCF_054177405.1 Leptonychotes weddellii | reverse complement strand
TTTTTTTTTATTCTTATGCTAATCCCCATACATTACATCATTAGTTTTAGATGAAGTGTTCCATGATTCATTGTTTGTGCATAACACCCAGTGCTCCATGCAGAATGTGCCCTCCTCAATACCCACCACCAGGCTAACCCATCCTCCCACCCTCCTCCCCTCTAGAACCCTGTTTGTTTTTCAGAGTCCATCGTCTCTCATGGTTCGTCTACCCCTCC
>NW_027943058.1:0-218 GCF_054177405.1 Leptonychotes weddellii | reverse complement strand
GGAGAAAAGAAGGAGGAGAAAAAAGTGAAGAAAAAAGAGGGAGAGAAAAAAAGAGAGAGATGAAAATGTATTAAGCATTTCAGTTCATAACCCACCTTGAAAGTCTTCCTCTTACCTGGCATAGACAAAATTACTAAAGGCAAAAATGGAAATTCAATAATTTACCATTTAAATCGACTTCTTTTTTTTCCAAATCAAACAAGATACAAAAGTATTAT
>NW_027943057.1:0-218 GCF_054177405.1 Leptonychotes weddellii | reverse complement strand
ATTCATATTTTTAAAAAATATTTTATTTATTTATTTGACAAGAGACATAGCAAGAGAGGGAACACAAGCAGGGGGAGTGGGAGAGGGAGAAGCAGGCTTCCCGCTGAGCAGGGAGCCCAATGCGGGGCTCGATCCCAGGACCCTGGGATCATGACTTGAGCCGAAGGCAGATGCTGAATGACTGAGCCACCCAGGTGCCACTATCAAGTCATTCATAT
>NW_027943056.1:0-218 GCF_054177405.1 Leptonychotes weddellii | reverse complement strand
TTAATGCAGGATAGTCGGAAAAAAAGGCAGGCACGGACAAGAGCCCTTCCCTGTCCCTCCCACCCTAAGAGGAAACCACCTTTAAAAGGATTTTACACCACCCTGGAAGGAGTCCTCCACCCTTTCCCCTGTGATAGGTAGATGACAAAAACCTGATTGGATGACAGGAGCAGGGAGGGTTAATCAGATTAAAACGGGCCGTCAACAAGCCCAAAACT
>NW_027943055.1:0-218 GCF_054177405.1 Leptonychotes weddellii | reverse complement strand
TGTTGCTCTTCTTTTCTTTGATCTCCTGTTGAGTTTGTAGGTGTTCAGAATGGTTTGATCCCTATCCAGCTGAATTCCTGAGAGGAGACGAAATCCAGGTCTCCTACTCCTCCGCCATCTTGCTCCGCCCCCGGGACCCGTGGGATTTTAAGTTCTGAACTCCGCCCTTGTTTCGGGCCAGAATGAGGGCTCTGGATGATGGCTTTGCCATTTTCTCT
>NW_027943054.1:0-218 GCF_054177405.1 Leptonychotes weddellii | reverse complement strand
GTCCATAGTCTCTCATGGTTCCTCTCCCCATCCGATTTCCACCCCTTCATTTTTCCCTTCCTACTACCTTTTTTTTTCCCTTTAACATATAATATATTATTTGTTTCAGAAGTACAGGTCTGTGATTCATCCGTCTTGCACAATTAAAAGTGCTCACCATAGCACATACCCTCCCCAATGTCTATCACCCAGCAACCCCCCCCCCCCCCCCCCCCCCC
>NW_027943053.1:0-218 GCF_054177405.1 Leptonychotes weddellii | reverse complement strand
GCCATGGGAATACTGTGTGTAAACTCATATATATCATATATATATATGATACCTAACATCAAGACATATAAGTTGTAGGGAGTAAAATGGAATTAAAATCCTTGTATTGGGCGCCTGGGTGGCTCAGTCGTTAATCGTCTGCCTTCGGCTCAGGTCATGATCCCAGGGTCCTGGGATCGAGCCCCGCGTCGGGCTCCCTACTCAACGGGGAGCCTGCT
>NW_027943052.1:0-218 GCF_054177405.1 Leptonychotes weddellii | reverse complement strand
TCCCGGGATCGAGTCCCGCATCGGGCTCCCTGCTCGGCGGGGAGCCTGCTTCTCCCTCTGACCCTCCCCCCTCTCATGTACTCTCTCTCATTCTCGCTCTCTCAAATAAATAAATAAATCTTTAAAAAAAAAAAAAGAAATGATGAAATGAGGACAGGCCATAGAATTCACCTGATCTGGATAACAGAGAGCAAATAGACTGAAAAAGTTGAGCAAAG
>NW_027943051.1:0-218 GCF_054177405.1 Leptonychotes weddellii | reverse complement strand
TGGGGAGACCTGGGTGGGGGGAGCATTTCTGCCGCCGGCAGCACCTGGCTGCTCCTGACCTCTCTTCTGTTAGATTGGGCCGTGTGGGCTGGATTCCACCATCCGGATAGGAGGTGCTGGCCGGGGAGACGGGTCTGAGCGAGACCTGGTTTTGCATCTGTTTTCCCAGCCTGAGTCGGGCCTGGAGGGCGACATTCCCGTCGCTGGAGAGCACAGGC
>NW_027943050.1:0-1264 GCF_054177405.1 Leptonychotes weddellii | reverse complement strand
TAGGACTTCTAATACTATGTTGAATAGCAGTGGTGATAGTGGACATCCCTGCCATTTTCCTGACCTTAGGGGGAAAGCTCTCAGTTTTTCCCTATTGAAAATGATATTCGGTGTGGGTTTTTCATAGATGGCTTTTATGATATTGAGGTATGTACTCTCTATCCCTATACTCTGAAGAGTTTTGATCAAGAAAGGATGCTGTACTTGGTCAAATGCTTTTTCTGGATCTATTGAGAGGATCATACAGTTCTTGTTCTTTCTTTTGTTAATGTATTGTATCACATTGATTGATTTGCGGATGTTGAACCAACCTTGCAGCCCAGGGATAAATCCCACTTGGTCGTGGTGAATAATCCTTTTAATGAACAGATGGATCCTATTGGCTAGTATTTTGGTGAGAATTTTTGCATCTATGTTCATCAAGGATATTGGTCTGTAATTCTCCTTTTGGATGGGGTCTTTGTCTGGTTTGGGGATCAAGGTAATGGTGGCCTCATAAAACGAGTTTGGAAGTTTTCCTTCCATTTCTATTTCTTGGAATAGTTTCAGAAGAATAGGTATTAATTCTTCTTTGAATCAGTAGAATTCCCCTGGGAAGCCATCTGGCCCTGGGAGATTTTTGATTACTGCTCCAATTTCCTTAGTGTTATAGGTCTGTTCAGGTTTTCTCTTTCTTCCTGGTTCAGTTTTGGTAGTTGATACATCTCTAGGAATGCATCCATTTCTTCCAGGTTATCTAATTTGCTGTCATAGAGTTGCTCATAGTATGTTCTTATAATTGTTTATATTTCTTTGGTGTTGCTTGTGATCTCTCCTCTTTTGTTCATGATTTTCTTTATTTGGGTCCTTTCTCTTTTCTTTTTGATAAGTCTGGCCAGGGGTTTATCAATCTTGTCAATTCTTTCAAAGAACCAGTTCCTAGTTTCGTTGATCTGTTCTACTGTTCTTTTGGTTTCTATTTCATTGATTTCTGCTCTGGTCTTTATTATTTCTCTTCTCCTGCTGGGTTTAGGCTTTAGTTGCTGTTCTTTCTCCAGCTCCTTTAGGTGTAGGGTTAGGTTGTATATTTGAGACCTTTCTTGTTTCTTGAGAAAGGTTTGTATTGCTTGCTATGCACTTTCCTCTTAGGACTGCCTTTGCTGCATCCCAAAGATTTTGAACAGTTGTGTTTTCATTTTCATTGGTTTCCATGAATTTTTTAAATTCTTCTTTAATTTCCTGGTTGACCCATTCATTCTTTAGTAGGATGCTCTTTAGCCTCCAT
>NW_027943049.1:0-218 GCF_054177405.1 Leptonychotes weddellii | reverse complement strand
GGAGGGTGGAGAGGAGGAATGGAGTGGGGCAGGGGGGGTGTGGCGGGGAGGGCCAGAGCCCAGAGGTCCCGGTGTGGCCCTGTGGAAGTGGTGGGCGGCTGTGGCGCCTGGGTAGGAGGCTGAGGTCTGAGGCTTGGGACTCCAAGGAGTCACAGGCCGGGTGTCCCGACGAGGTGGTGCTCGCTGCTGTGAGTTGGCATGGGGAGAAGGCCTGGCTG
>NW_027943048.1:0-218 GCF_054177405.1 Leptonychotes weddellii | reverse complement strand
GACCAGGAAGTTCATGACTAACCGACTACTTCAGCGGAAACAGATGGTCATTGATGTTCTTCACCCCGGAAAGGCAACAGTACCTAAGACAGAAATTCGGGAAAAACTAGCCAAAATGTACAAGACCACACCAGATGTCATATTTGTGTTTGGATTCAGAACCCATTTTGGTGGTGGCAAGACAACCGGCTTTGGCATGATATATGATTCCTTGGATT
>NW_027943047.1:0-218 GCF_054177405.1 Leptonychotes weddellii | reverse complement strand
GGCATTTTGGGAAGAGATGCAGATGAGGGGAGGCTGGGCTGGGGTTCTCTGCTCTGCTTTCAGCCACCATTTTTTGGATTTCTGCAGGAGGCGCAGGGACGCAGAGTAGTCTGGCTTCAGGAGGGGTGGGCGTGAGGTTGGCTGGGAGGCCAAGCAAACTACAGGGGGCAGAGCGTCCTTGCTGGAGAAGAGGGCCTGCAGCCTGGTCTGTGGGGAGG
>NW_027943046.1:0-218 GCF_054177405.1 Leptonychotes weddellii | reverse complement strand
GCTGCTGTGAACACGCATGAGCAAACATTCCTTCATGATGCAGGTTTCAATACCCAGAATTGGGATACACTTTCCATATCTTCACTCAGACCAGATCATACTGGACTCTCATCTTGACCAAGCTGCCTTCCTCCCTTCCGGTTACACTGGACTTTAAGCTTTGGAGGGGAGGGGCTGAGCTTGATTCATGCTGCCAGCAAGATGGTAAATCACTCAGC
>NW_027943045.1:0-218 GCF_054177405.1 Leptonychotes weddellii | reverse complement strand
GAGGGCACTCACCGGGCCGTGCTGCTTATTCAAGAGTGCTGTCCGTCCTGACGTCCCTGCTGTCGGCAGTGTGGAGCACCTCCGCCCCACTCACACACCTGTGGGCTGCATGTGGCGCTGGGAGGCCGGCTGTGAGCCGGGCAGTGGGCACGTGGTAAGTATCTGCTGAGTCGGTGGTAGAAGCGGAGCCTGGGGACGCCTGTCACGGTGCATCATGG
>NW_027943044.1:0-218 GCF_054177405.1 Leptonychotes weddellii | reverse complement strand
CCCGACCCCACCTCCACCCCAGCCACCACCCCAGCCACCATGTGCATGCGCACACTGACCCAGTGGGGCTTCCGCCACCCTCTTGGGACCCAGGGCCACCATGCAGGTGTGCAGACGTGCGCACACGGACCCAGTGCGGCTTCCCGCCCCCTGCTCAGCCCGCCTCCCCCACCCGACTCCATCCCACCTCACCTCCGCCCCAGCCACCGCGTGCATGT
>NW_027943043.1:0-218 GCF_054177405.1 Leptonychotes weddellii | reverse complement strand
TCCTCCAACTACCCTCCCCCTGACCTTCCCTCCTCGCCCCAGCTGAAACCCAGCTCACCCTGCTGACCCCTGCCCCCGACAGCCTTTCGAAAAGACACTTCATCGTTCCAAGTCCCTCCCTCGTGCACCTCGGTCCCCGGGGAGCGGCGGTCCTCTCTCTGCATCTCGTCACTTGCAAACGCTGCCCTCCTCCCAGCGCCCAGCATGCCTGCCGGGCT
>NW_027943042.1:0-218 GCF_054177405.1 Leptonychotes weddellii | reverse complement strand
ATAGAGAGACCAAGTGGGTAGCACTGGATCCAGCCCATGCTCTTTCAAAGGAAGAGGCACCTTTTTGCAATCCATCAGCCAAGAGGAATTTGCCTTTGCATAATGATTGTCCCAGAAGGTAGATAATTTTTCTATCAGGGTAGAAACTTCTTTCACAAATAAGTAGCATCTTAAAATAGCAGTCCTGAGTTATACCCACGTCCTTATTCTCAATGTAT
>NW_027943041.1:0-218 GCF_054177405.1 Leptonychotes weddellii | reverse complement strand
GACTGGGCCCCAGCGACCAGTTCCCCTGCAATGCTGATTCTCTTGCAAGGCTGCTTCATTTTCCGAAGGGCTGAAATTGCAAAGCTAGTTTCCATATTGATTTATAAAATGAGTCAAGAACTTCGGAGAGGTGAAGGAGGTGACTTAATAATAACCATCAAGTGTGTGAGAGGTAATTTTATGCAGGCAGGAGGCCGAACCTTTTCCATTTTACTGGG
>NW_027943040.1:0-1264 GCF_054177405.1 Leptonychotes weddellii | reverse complement strand
CCCAAAATCTAGTGTGTGGCACTGATCTATGCACCAGCCTGATCATATTTGATCATATTCTGTTTTTTTGTTTTGTTCTGTTTTTGTTTCTTTTTATCTTTTCTTCTTTTTCTTTTTTCTTTCTTTCCCTTTCTTTTCCCGGTTTCAGGTCTTTTCTGATTTGTTTAGAGTATATTTTCTGGGGATGTTGTTACCCTGTTAGCATTTTGTTCTCTCATTCATCTATTCTCCTCTGGACAAAATGACAAGACAGAAAAAATCACCTCAACAAAAAGAACAAGAGGCAGTACCGACTGCCAGGGACCTACCCAATATGGACATTAGTACAATGTCGGAACTAGAGTTCAGAATGGTGATTTTAAAGATACTAGCTGGGCTTGAAAAAAGCATGGAAGTTATTAGAGAAACATTTTCTGGAGAAATAAAAGAACTAAAATCTAACCAAGTTGAAATCAAAAAGGGTATTAATGAGGTGCAATCCAAAATGGGGGCTCTTACTGCTAGGATAAATGAGGCAGAAGAGAGAATTAGCGATATAGAAGACCAAATGATGGAAAATAAAGAAGCTGAGAAAAAGAGAGATAAACAACTACTGGATCACAAGGGCAGAATTCGAGAGATAAGCTATACCATAAGACAAAACAACATTAGAATAATTGGGATCCCAGAAGAAGAAGAAAAAGAGGGGCAGAAGGTATATTGGAGCAAATTATAGCAGAGAACTTCCCTAATTTCGGGAAGGAAGCAGGCATCAAAATCCAGAGGCACAGAGAACCCCTCTCAAAATCAACAAAAACAGGTCAACACCCTGACATCTAATAGTAAAACTTACCAGTCTCAGAGACAAAGAAAAAATCCTGAAAGCAGCTCGGGAGAAGAGATATGTAACCTACAATGGTAGAAACATTAGATTGGCAACAGACCTATCCACAGAGACCTGGCAGGCCAGAAAGGACTGGCATGATATATTCAGAGCACTAAATGAGAAAAATATGCAGCCAAGAATACTATATCCAGCTAGGCTGTCACTGAAAATAGAAGGAGAGATAAAAAGCTTCCAGGACAAGCAAAAACTAAAGGAATCTGCAAACACGAAACCAGCCCTACAAGAAATATTGAAAGGGGTCCTCTAAGCAAAGAGAGAGCCTAAAAGCAACAGAGACCAGAAAGGAACACAGACAATATACAATAACAGTAACCCTACAGGCAATACAATGGCACTAAATTCATATCTTTCAATAGTTACCCTGAATGTAAATGGGCT
>NW_027943039.1:0-218 GCF_054177405.1 Leptonychotes weddellii | reverse complement strand
GGGTTCTTTACATATCTTAGCTATTGTGAATAATGCTGCGATGAACATAGGGGTGTACGTATCTCTTAGAGATACTAATTTCATTTCCTTTGGGTGTATACCCAGAAGTGGGATTGGTAGATCATATGGTGGGTCTGTTTTTAATTTTTTGAGAATTCTTCATACGGCTTTCATAATTACTCACCAATTTGCATTCCCATCAACAGGGAAGAAGGATT
>NW_027943038.1:0-218 GCF_054177405.1 Leptonychotes weddellii | reverse complement strand
TGTATTTTCAAAACTTACAGGGATCGATAAAAGCAGTTTTCAAAACACATGAGTTTCAATGAGTACCATTGAAATATTTATAAAAAAAATAAGGAAAATACTGCAATTATTTGTGGAGAAGAAGTTGCTTATGTTCTGAAATTTTATGTAATAACATTTTGGATCAAGCCCCAGAACATAGCGCTGCAGGTTAAAAGGAAGGATGAGTTCGACAGATG
>NW_027943037.1:0-218 GCF_054177405.1 Leptonychotes weddellii | reverse complement strand
TCCGGTTCTGAGCATCTACATTGTTAATTCTGATTTTTATTTTCAATCGGCAGTACTCTAGGAAGGAGGCAGGTTTCTTGCCTCTGGACAGTGCACAGCGAGAGGCTACGGAAGCGAAACTGGTGGAAAGAGGAGCGGAGTCGGAGACCTGCAGCCGCCCCAGGCAGGCGTGGCCACGCATCCCTGGGAAGCCCCTGAGAGAACACAGAGGCCAGAAG
>NW_027943036.1:0-218 GCF_054177405.1 Leptonychotes weddellii | reverse complement strand
GAAGTTAGGTCGAACTTAATGTGGACACTGAACCGACATATAGAGGACTCTAAATATAACTCTTGATTTTGTTTGTTTGGTAAAACTTTTCTTTGAAAAGTCATGCAGGTTCCCCAGAGTTCTTTCAAATGGAAACCAGTGTGTGATAATTTGGATCCACCATGGGCTAACAACCAGCATCCAGTGGAATTTAGCTTCTATTGTGACTGAGAGTTTAT
>NW_027943035.1:0-218 GCF_054177405.1 Leptonychotes weddellii | reverse complement strand
TCATATTCCATCCCTTCATCGTATTTATGCTTATTTTTGTACATATATAAGTTTTTCTTTCTTTAAAATTTTGGGAGGCACTTTCTTCTAACAGACCAAAATATGCCCAAAATCTAATGTGTGGCACTGATTTTTGCACCACCCTGATCATATTTGATCATATTCTTTTTTTTTTAAATCTTTTTCTTTTTTTTTCTTTTTTCTTTCTTTCCCTTTCT
>NW_027943034.1:0-218 GCF_054177405.1 Leptonychotes weddellii | reverse complement strand
GCAAGTGGGTTCGTGAGCAAAGCTCCACGCTGGCTTGCTTTCTGAGGCCCAGAGCTGACTGTGTCACTCTCCTCTTAAACCACACAAATCTCCAGAGTGGAGCAGTCACGGTTTTCCAAAGCCAGACCCAGGCCACCTTTTCAGGCCTTACCTCTGGCCACTACCTGACATGCATCCTATGCTTTAGCCGACCTCGACTGTTTTACATGCCCCGAAAG
>NW_027943033.1:0-218 GCF_054177405.1 Leptonychotes weddellii | reverse complement strand
GGGGATTAACATAAGAATAAAAAAAAAAAAAAAAAGATTTGGGCCAGGAATGAGGCCCAGCATTACTTCTGTCTTCATCTACTGATCAGAATCACAGAATAACATACCTCGATTCAGGGCATGGTGCCACAGACCTCAGCCCTTGATGGAAGGTATATCTAAGGATTTGGGGCCATCTTTAATCCCCCGAGATCCATTTGGCTGTAGCCATATGATGC
>NW_027943032.1:0-218 GCF_054177405.1 Leptonychotes weddellii | reverse complement strand
TTTATCAGTGGAGAAAAACGATAGTGGCTGTTGTAGCTGAGCTCTGTGTAACCTTCACTACACCTCAATAATTTATAAAATACAAGATTAATTTAGAAGCAACATTTTCCTGTAACTAGGGCTGATGGTAAGTTTGATCATTTTAATGATCATGAAGTGGAGGGCAGGAAACAAATATGATGGTTGTGTTTGTAAACCACGATCCTTCACAACTGTTC
>NW_027943031.1:0-218 GCF_054177405.1 Leptonychotes weddellii | reverse complement strand
GGGCGGTGAGGAGCTCCTAAAGCCTCTTTCTCGCGGGACATGTCTCTTTAAGAAAGAGAACAGAACTCAAGAAAATTATGTACAGGATAGTCATGCTGACATGCTTTTTTTTCTGGAAGGATATACCATCTTTAAAAAAAACAACAACCATATGTACTCTTGATTTAATAAATACACATGTGAATTAAAAAAAAAAAAAGGGGGGAGGGAAGTCTTCT
>NW_027943030.1:0-218 GCF_054177405.1 Leptonychotes weddellii | reverse complement strand
GCAGTCTCGACAGTGCAGGGTCTCCAGTTCACCTCTGTGGCTGGACAGGCTCCCTGGAGGCGGCCTCGCCCACGGCTGTCATCTGGAGAGCAACCCCAGAGGCTGAGAGGAGTCTGTGGAGTGGGGTTTCCATGTGGGAACCGTTTCTGTCCCCCTCACAGGGCCGTGGGAGGGGCCGCTCTCTGCCACTGCCCACCACGGGCAGGTGCTCTGGGTGT
>NW_027943029.1:0-1264 GCF_054177405.1 Leptonychotes weddellii | reverse complement strand
TAGTGCCCATGGAACATTCTCCAGAATAGATCCCATCCTAGGTCACAAATCAGGTCTCAGCTGGTACCAAAAGATTGGGATCATTCTCTGCATATTTTCAGACCACAGTGCTTTGAAGCTGGAACTCAATCACCAGAGGAAAGTCTGAAAGAACTCAAATCCATGGAGGCTAAAGAGCATCCTACTGAAGAATGAATGGGTCAACCAGGAAATTAAAGAAGAATTTTAAAAATTCATGGAAACCAATGAAAATGAAAACACAACTATTCAAAATCTTTGGGATGCAGCAAAGGCAGTCCTAAGAGGAAAGTATTTAGCAATACAAGCCTTTCTCAAGAAACAAGAAAGGTCTCAAATACACAACCTAACCCTACACCTAAAGGAGCTGGAGAAAGAACAGCAAATAAAGCCTAGACCCAGCAGGAGAAGAGAAATAATAAAGATCAGAGCAGAGATCAATGAAATAGAAACCAAAAGAACAGTGGAACAGATCAACGAAACTAGGAGGTGGTTCTTTGAAAGAATTAACAAGATTGATAAACCCCTGGCCAGACTTTTCAAAAAGAAAAGAGAAATGACCCAAATAAATAAAATCCTGAATAAAAGAGGAGAGATCACAACCAACACCAACGAAATACAAACAATTCTAAGAACATATTATGAGTAATGCTATTCCAGCAAATTAGATAACCTGGAAGAAATGGATGCATTCCTAGAGATGTATCAACTACCAAAACTGAACCAGGAAGAAATAGAAAACCTGAACAGACCTATAAACACTCAGGAAATTGAAGCAGTCATCAAAAATCTCCCAACAAACAAAAGCCCAGGGGCAGGTGGCTTCCCAGGGGAATTCTACCAAACATCTATAGAAGAATTAATACCTATTCTTCTGAAACTGTTCCAAAAAATAGAAATGGAAGGGAAATTTCCAAACTCGTTTTATGAGAACACCATTACCTTGATCCCTAAAACAAAGACCCCATGAAAAAGGAGAATTACAGGCCAATATCCTTGATGAACATGGATGCAAAAATTCTCACCAAAATACTAGCCAATAGGATCCAACAGTACATTAAAAGGACTATTCACCATGACCAAGTGGGATTTGTTCCTGTGCTGCAAGGTTGGTTCAACATCTGCAAATCAATCAACGTGATACAATACATTAATAAAAGAAAGACCAAGAACCATATGATCCTCTCAATAGATGCAGGAAAAGCATTTGACAAAGTACAGCATCCTTTCTTGATCAAAACTCTTC
>NW_027943028.1:0-12567 GCF_054177405.1 Leptonychotes weddellii | reverse complement strand
CAATGTCTCGGAGGATGAGACGGCAGCCAGGTCAGATATCCAGGCGTCCCTGTCTGCACCCAGCAAGAGAAGCTCAATAAACACATGTGGAATCCATAAGGACCACCACACCATAGAAGCATGTCACCCATGTGTAACACCGGCGGTCAGAGTCCGTTCCCTGCAGACCCAGGCCGCTGGCATCAGCATGGGAGGGGGCCAGCACGTGCCCGAGGCTGTCCCAGGGATGGGTCCTTCCCCCTTCTAGATTCAGGAGGGAGGACAGAGGCCTCCTGACAGTGAGCATCAGATACCCATTCATTCCCAGAATGACATCCCCCACTCCATCTCTACCTTGTGAGCCACTTTTCCTCTCCCTGGGGATCCTGGGTGGGCAGCCCGTGTCCTTCCTCTTCTCTCAGAGATCTGACTTGGCACAAACTAGATCTTGACCCCAGGTGGAGTTACCATCAGGAGGTCAGAGCCCCACTCTGACCTTAAAGGAAGTCAGGAGGTAACTCCTCATCCCTAGGGTCTCTGGTCTGTGGGGATACCTGGCTGTGGTCCCCTGAAGACATCTTACCACCCCAGGAATCCTGGGGAATGAGGGGAACTTCCCGTGCAGGACGGGACAGGAGAACCCAGGATCTGAATTTGCTTCCATCTCAGAGGGGCTGAGGGTCCCATGGAGGCCAGACTCCCTGGTTGAGTCTCCAGGTGGAGCTGCTCCAGCTCCTGGGCCTGATGGGGAGGCCTAGAGCAAAGAGACGGACAGCTGTAACTTGAATGCAACAGGCCTCAGTGCTGTGATGGGGGAACAGGGCATTCTGACGTGCCCTCTCCCAAAAGCCAAAAGAGACCCTTCCTTGGCCCTTCCTTTGGAAGTCTGGGAACAGAGAGCACCACCAGAGGCAACACATCCCCCTGGGTAGACCGTTCTGATGTTGGATCAGGAATCTTCTGGGCAACAACTGTCCTCTCCTGGGGCTTACCCTGCACTGGGATGGAGTCAAGAAGCCTGGGACCCACAGAGACCAGGATCAGGGCTGACCAGCCCATCAGCCTGGAGGTCAGCCCATCTCTGCCCAGGGCTTAGGGCCCCTCACTTCCGTTGGAGCCTGGTCAGCATCCCTGGTGCAGCCCCTGACATCACCTCCAGGGGGCGACATTGGGACGCACAGACAACACAGGAAATCCACACCTAAAGTCCGCTTTGGCTAAGGAGGTGGATAAGGAGCCTGACTTCTATCCCCTGTTCCAACAGACACTTATGGGTTCCTACCATGTGCCTGTTCTGTCCTGTGTGCTCCTTCCTGAGGCCTCTAAGGACTCTGCTCTGTCAAGAGTCCCTGTGCAGCTCCCCACTCCCTACCTGGCACCACCCATGGGCAAAGGCAAGTGACCACAGGAAAGCCCCCAGGCAGAGGACAGAGGCTGCCTGGGATGGTCAGCAGCCTGAATGATATTCTATTGTGCTTATCCATTAATTCGTTGATGGCATTTGGGTTGTTTCCACATTTTGGCTATCTTCTACGAAGATGGGTGTACAAATATCTCTTTCAGTTCCTGCTTTCGTTTCTTTAGGGTATATACTCAGAAGTGAAATTACCAGACCATATGGCATTTTTATGTACAATATTTGGAAAATCACAATACCGTTTTCCATAGTGTTTTCCACAGTACCGTTCTCCATTTTACCGTCCTATCAAAAATGCACAAGGTTCCAGATTCTCCACATCCTCTCCAGCAGTTGTTGTTTTCTGGGCTTCTTTGATACTAGCCATTCTAATTGGTGTGAGGGAGTATCTCACTGTAGTTTTGATTTGCATCTCCCTGATGATTGGTGATGTTGAGCTACTTTTTATGTGGTTATTGGCCATTTGTATGTCTTCTTTGGCGAAATGTCTATTCAAGAGCTTTGCCCATTTTAAAATCAGGTTTAAATTTGGTTTTGTTGTTGCTTAGTTGTAGGAGTTCTTTGTATAGTCTGGTCATTAACCCCTTGTCTGATATATGATTTGCAAGTTATTTTCTCTCATTCTGTTACCGGTGGGAGGTTAGCGCTGTGGTGGTCTCGGTTCTTGGATTCCCCACGAAAGGTTTCCGTGAGGACCCATGCTCGAATAAAGACGGCCAGAAGGAAGGAAGTAGGCACAAAGCAGTTTATCAAGGACAGGACCCTCGCAAGATGGGAGTGGACAGGCCCAGAAACGGCAACTGCCCCAGGCTTAGGGGTGTCTCTTTATGTTTGTATAGGTTATGGATCACAGCTGGGGTTGTTTCCTGTCATCTCAGAGACTCCCCCTACCGGTTGGGAGGAGGAGTTTTTGGCCCTACAAGGTTCTTGCAGGAACTGTCATGGCTGTCTTCCCCCAGGGTGGAGGGCGGGGGTGGGGGTGGGGGAGGGTGTCCAGAGGGCAATGTAAATATATGATAATGAAGCTACAGGTTATTGTAGGACACAGGCTAGACAGGAGAGCGCATGCCCTGCACCTGTTGTTCTTGGTCCCGGAAGGTGGGGAAACCATGAAACCACTGTGTACACCATCCTCGTCTCCAGCTCATATCTAGCTAACTGCCTGCTCTATCAAAGTCCATAGGTTGCCCCTGCTTCTCCCTCTCCCACTCCCCCTGCTTGTGTTCCTTCTCTCACTGTGTCTCTCTCTGTCAAATAAATAAAGAAAAATCTTAAAAAAAAAATTAAAAAAAAAAGTTAATTGTGTCCTTTGATGAATCGGCTTTTTTTTTTTTTTATGTTGATGCAAGTCTGGTTTATCTATTTTTTTTCTTTTTTTTTTTTTTTTTTGCCTGTGTTCTTAGTGTTCTATTCAAGAAATCAATGCCAAATCCAATGTCATGAAGCCTTGCCCCTATATCTTCTTTTAAGAGTCTTATAGTTTTAGGTCTTACCTTTAGGATTTGGTCCATTTTGAGTTAATTTCTGTAGGTGGTGTAAGGCAGTGGTCCACCTTCATTTTTTTGCATCTGGATATCCAGTTTTCCAACACCATTTGTTGAAAAGATGGTCCTTTCTCCATTAAAAGGTCGTGGCACCCTTGTCTAAAATAATTTCATCAAATAATTGGGGCTTTTCATCTGGGCTCTCTATTGTATTCCATGGTATCTATATGTCTTTATGCCAGCACCACACTCTTTTGATTCCTTTAGCTCTGTAGTAAGTTTTGAAATTGGGAAGCACGAGACCTCCAATTTTGTTCTTTTTTAAAGATTGTCTTAACTATTTGAGATTCCATATGAATTTTAGGATGGATTTTCCTTTATGCAAAAAAGTCACTGGCATTTTTCATAGGGATTATATCAAATATGTACATAGTTTGGGGTAATGTTGACATCTTAATATTAAGCCTTGCAATCCATGAACATGGATGTCTTTCTCCTTATTTGGGTCTTCTTTAATTTCCTTCCGAACACCTGGTAGCTTTCAGTGTATACATCTTTCACCTCCCAGGTTAAGTTTATTTCTAAGCATTTTATTCTTTTTGATGCTATTATAAATGGAATAAGCTCCATCCCTTCTCTCCACAACTTTGTCACGTCAGTGTCCCCAGAGAAGCCTGGGGACAAGACCTGGGTCCAAGAAATACACAGGATCAAAGAAAGGGGAGAGGGAGGTTGGGGGGAAAGGGGCTACATGGGGTCCATCTGGGCCCTGCAGGTTCTCCCTCCCAAAGGCATGTCCTGGGGACACTGTCCAAGCGGAGGCCCCTGCATTGCTCAGGCCACTCACTATGTCCTTCTCCATCCCTGACATGGCTGGACCCCCTTAGGATGTAAATTTGGAGGAGCCAAGTCTTTTGGACATGTGTCTGAGAGACACATAAGAAAACATTTCTTATCTCCAGGACAGGGAAAGGGGGGCTGGGGCTCTGGCTCCCCCATGTTTTACAGGAGGTGCTGACCCTGGGTTGCCATGGCTACTGCCACATTTCCATCTGCCAAGGGTCCCATCCTAGTTGCCCTGGAGACCCTGGGGGCTCAGGCCCTGCAGGGGCAGTGCACCCTGGAGAGAGGCTGGGCCCACGGGAGTTGTTCCTCTGTGCATGGGAGACTGCCACACGGCTCTGCCTGGATGTTTTAAATATTTGGTACTTGGTTAAAAATATACTTCTAGCAAAACTTATGGGATACAGCTAAAGTGGTGCTCCCAAGGGAATTCATTGCCATAAATGCTGATACTGGAAAAGGCTGATTACAAATGAGTTCATCATCCAGCTAAAGGAGTTGGGGAAAAACTAAGGGAAGGAAGAAAGTGACCATAAACTCCAGAGAAAAAAATAATAAACTAGAAGACAGATAGAGAATCAAGAAGATCCACACACCCCAAAATTCCTTTTTTTGAAAAGGTTTATAAATTTTTAACACCTCTGGGAAAATTCATCAGCAAAACAATAGAGGAAGCACAAATAAGCTACGTTAGTCTCGCAGGAAATAGTGGCCATCGCTAAAGCTGCAGCAGAGATTGAAGAGTCTAAAAACTCTTCATGGCCGGGGCGCCTGGGTGGCTCATTCAGAAGAGCATGCGACTCTTGGTCTTGGGGACATGAGTTCGAGCCCTATAAAGATCGGGGCGCCTGCGTGGCTCAGTCGTTAAGCGTCTGCCTTCGGCTCGGGTCATGATCCCCGGGTCCTGGGATCGAGCCCCGCATCGGGCTCCCTGCTCCGCGGGAAGCCTGCTTCTCCCTCTCCTACTCCCCCTGCTTGTGTTCCCCCTCTCACTGTGTCTCTCTCTGTCAAATAAATAAATAAAATCTTTAAAAAAT
The DNA here is from genome assembly GCF_054177405.1 of Leptonychotes weddellii. Classification (NCBI taxonomy): domain Eukaryota; kingdom Metazoa; phylum Chordata; class Mammalia; order Carnivora; family Phocidae; genus Leptonychotes; species Leptonychotes weddellii. The sequence continues at coordinate 7,807 of NW_027943028.1, read as the reverse complement.
AATAATAATAAATAAAAATAATAATAATAAATCTTCATGGCCATAAACTCACAATTTAGACAAAACTGACAATGTTCCTAGTAAAATTAGAAATAACATAAACTAAGTCATGAAGATATAGGAAATCTGACCTGTGCTATAACTATTAAAGGAAATTTAGTTAATAGTTAAAGTGTTTTTGTTATGCACAAACAATGAATCATGGAACACTTCATCTAGAACTAGTGATGTAATGTATGGGGATTAACATAAGAATAAAAAAAATAGTTAAAGTGTTTTTACACACACACATACACACGCGTGCACACTCACAGAAAACACAGACGGCTTTAGAATGAATATGAAGGGGGGCGTCTGGGCGGCTCAGTCGGTTAAGCGTCTGCCTTCGGCTCAGGTCATGATCCCGGGGTCCTGGGATCGAGCCCCGCATCGGGCTCCCTGCATGGTGGGGAGCCTGCTTCTCCCTTTGCCTGCCGCTCCCCCTGCTTGGGCTCTCTCTCTATCTCTCTGACAAATAAATAAATAAAATCTTTAAAAACAATGAAATAAATGAATATGAATATCTCTATGGAGGAAAAATAGGAACCCTAAAAATAGGAACCCTAACCCTGCAATCTTTTAGAAATCGATTTAAATTTATTAAAATTAGAATTTCTGGTCTTCAAAAGACACCCAATTCTCTCTCCCTCTCTCTTTCATACATATGCAAGTTACATATGTGTGTGTGTGTGTGTATCTATAGGATGAAGCCATGTCCAAAGTGCATTACAGAATCTTCCAAAAGCAATAAGAAAAAGACTGACAATCCAATTGTTTAAGATGGCTAATAACTCTAAGAGACACTGAACAGTAGAACATGTGAAAATAGCCAACAAGCATATGAAAAGCTGCATTTGCTTTATTGTTTATTTGGGAAGCACACAGTACAACCATTATGAACTATCATGTCAGCCACACGAGAACAGCTGAAATTAAAAGACTGACAATACCAAGAGTTGGAACATCAGAAAGTGTAAACACTGCGGGTGGGGTTAAAGATTGGTTCAACTATCTGGCAGGAGAATCTAAAATTTCTATATATTTTAGAAGATGTTCCAGCAAATACAATGGTATCTACCCCCGAGGAAATGAGTTAGATACATTAGAACTGCAACACACATGCATAAGAATATTCATATCAGTATTATTCAGAAGAGCCAAAGAGTAGAGGAATCCAAATGTCCAACAGTACAATGGGCAAATACTGTGATGTATTCAAACAATATTAAGCAACATGAAAAAGGAGTGAATTGAGGCTACACAACAACGTGGATAAATCCCACAGCACAGACTTGAAGGAGAGCAGCCAAATGCAGAAGGGAACAAATTGATTCTACTTGGGTAAAGTTCCCAAAGAGGCAAAACCAATCTCTGGCGGTAGAGGTCAGACCGGAGGTGATGGTGAGGGTCCTAAGGGCGAGGAGGGGCATGAGAGCATTTCCTGGTGTGGGGAACACGTTCTCTACTTTGAGCTGGGCAATGGTTTCATAGGCACACACCTATGCAGAAATTTATTGCAATGTTCATGTTACTTAACCAAAAAAGAAGTATAAAATCTCTTCAGGTCACACAAAAAAGCAACATCCACAAAACAATCAAAGACCAGCTCATTCCAAACTTCAACAATTCTTCCAGAGAACAGGACAAATACAGACCACTCACAAACTCATTTTATGTGGCGGTATAACCTTCATGTCAAAACCAGACCAGGAAAGAATGAGGAAGTAAAGGTGTAGCCTTTCTCATGACCAGGGATGAAAAATCCCCAAATGAAATGCTACCGAAATGGATCAGGAATTACCAAGCTGAATTTCTTGCCCAAATTGCAAGGTCGATTTAGCATTCAAAATCAACCATTGCCTTCTACCACATTAAGACATTAACCAGAAAATCATTACTAACGGCGAGAAGAGAAGCAAAATGTCCTTTGATGAGGTTCCACACCCACTCAGATTGGGGCAATAGGGAAACCAATGGCAAACGAGGGGAGCTCGTGGCCTGATGAAGGCCACTACGACCTGCAGCAAGCACCAAGTTACTGGAGGATCCTTAAAAACATCAATTTCATCAGGAGTGGGGCAAGGCTGTCTGGGTTCATCACCTGAACTCCAAGCCCCTGGGCCTCAGCCCTGTTCCAGATGCTCTCCCTGGACCACACCCAGGGGCAGAGCCACAGGCAGGGCTGGTGAGCAGAAGTCCTGCTGGGGTGAGAGCATCCTGAAAACACCTGGGCCTGAGGGAGGACGGCTCCCTTGAACCAGAGAACCAGACTCACGGCTCTGACCTCAGACTGCAGATGGCCGTGATGTGTAGCAGGTTTCCTAAATGCACCAGAGGAGAGGGGGTCACCGGTAGACACTCTTCCTGTAGCTGATGTGGAGATAGTGAGGACAACGTGCTGGGCCTTCTATGGCGTGGCCCCAAACCGGCCCAGATCTCTCCTCCCACAGTCCATTAGCCTCAGCAAGCATACAGCTAAGCTCGAGATGAATGAAGGAATGGGGGTGGGGGTGGGGGACATGCTCCTCTTCCAGTGGGAAGAACTGCAAGGTCGCAGACAAAGGGTATGGGTGTATAATTCCACGACAGGGAGGGCAGGGACAGTTAAGAAGGGTGATCCAGTCCTTCAGAGTCATGGACTTAGTCATTTCCCGCAGTGCCAACAGGGAGAGTGGGGGCATCTTGTTCTGCACGTCCTGCCTAAGCTGCCCACTATGTGTGGAACCATCCCCTCCCCATGACTTGGGCCCTGGGGCTGCTTCTGGCTCACCAGTCCATCTCCCCCCAGTCCTCCAATGTGAGAGTCCTCCCTTCCCATCCTCATCCTTCATCCCCCATTCCATGACATTCTCTTGCCCTCAGCTAAAGAGGATGACTTTTCCATAGGCCTTTGACCCAGGCAAACCCAGATATCCAAAACTTCCCCTAACTCTGTCATATGAGCCCAGGGAGCAGCTGGGAATGAGGGCTCCAAGGACACCCACATCCTCCATCCCCTACCTCCTTGCACTGGCTTCTCAGTCACCTGGGCCTGAGTTCCCTTCAAATCAAAAGCCTCAGCACGAAGTACCTCACACTCTCGGCAAGGCACAGGACATTCCCATGCAACACAGACACCCCAAGAGAGGAGACCCTCCAGACTGACTATGTCAGGCCTGACCAGAGGGTGCACATCCATGGGTATTTCCTCACCTGGCTCACTCCCCTCGGGCACCCCAGGAGAATCTGAGACTCTGTGTGAAATATTCTCTCCCTCCCCTGGGGTTCCATGTCCTGGGACACCTCTCTGAGGAAAGTATCTTCAAATCCTCCCCCACTCAGCTTACCAGTTCACTGCTAAGTTTTGCATCTGTATCTGTTTATCTTGACAGACCCATGAGTTCTCTGCATCAGAGAATAGCCCTGAGACTCAGAGACAGAGGAAGGGATCCAAAGGCTAAGGGAGACTGGAACGTGGTGTGGACTTAGCACTTAAGACCTGCTCATCCAGGGGCGCCTGGGTGGCTCAGTTGGTTAAGCGACTGCCTTCGGCTCAGGTCATAATCCTGGAGTCCCGGGATCGAGTCCCGCATCGGGCTACCTGCTCCGCAGGGAGTCTGCTTCTCCCTCTCCCGCTCCCCGCTCTTGTGCTCTTTCTCTCTCACAAATAAATAAATAAAATCTTAAAAAAAAAAGACCTGCTCATCCACCCTGGCTGGGAGAGTTCAGAGGACACACCTTAGTCTTTCATGACTGTGAGGTAGGAGTTCACAGCACACCTGAACAGCTCTGTGATTGCCCTTCTCTGTAGGTCAGAAATTACAATGGAAGCTGCTGCCACTGAACTGGGAAACCTAAATGCAATGTCACCATAATGGACAGCAGACCCAAAGCAGCAATCAGAATAGTCAGATTCACGGGGAACAATGACAATGACGTTGGCTAGTTGATCATGATGTTCCTAGAAATGAGATAGATGGGAAGCTACTAAATTCTTACTTGGTCTGTATAAGAAGGAGAGTTCTAGGTCAAGTGAACAAAAGTCTATCTTGAATCATAGCAACTGAGTTTTATGGCCCCTCAGTCAATTCCCAGACTTGAGCCAGTTTAAAAAGCCAGAACTCCTTGAATAAAGGAGGGGCCAGGTCCCCTTGAGGAAGGACCCCAGTATGCTGCTAAAAATTTATACTGTTAACCTTTCTCCCAGTCTTCCCCAGAGGGACCTGTGGCCTTTTACCAAGTTGATGGTCACTGGAGAAAAGCAAATAGCTCTTTGGGGCACTGAAAGACATGAGCTCTAAACTGAGGACTCAAAAGTCACAGTGGCCCACCAGTCAGAGGAGGGGCTTATGGAGCTCAGGTGGTCAATGGAGTCTGAGCTCAGGTCCATCTCACAGTGGGCCTGGGCAGGGGGCGGGGGGAGGCTGAACCAATCCTGTGGTTATTTCCCATAGTCATACTCAACAGCTAGCAGAATCCCCACATTGGTTCCCCACCCTGTGGAGTAAGGGCTATTATGGTGGGAAAGGCCAAGTGGAAAGCACTAGAACTACTTAGGAAAATGGTAAACTGAAAGCAATACCACATTCCCCGAGGGACTGCAGAGATTAGTGCAGCATCAAGGACTTGAAGGACACACGGGTCTTGGAGAGTGACAATGGATTATCCTAAGCTTAACCAGGTGGTAACTCCAATTGCTGCTGCTATGTGTTGTATCAGACGTGGTTTCCTTGCTTGAGCAAATTACCACCTCCCATGGTGCCTGGTATGAAGCTAACCATCTGGCAAATACTTGTTCCTCCATACCTGTTAGTAAAGACCCACTGGAGTCAGTTTGTTTTCAGCTGGCAAGGCCAGAAATTCATTTTCACTGTCCTACTCCAGGGGCGCATCAACTCCCCAGCCCTGTGTCATACTTTAGTTCACAGGGATCCTGATTGCCTTTCCCTCTCACAAGATTATCACCCCGGCCTTTCGCACGGATGACATTATGCTGATTGGACCCAGTGAGCAAGAAGTTAGCAGCGACTCTAGACTTCTGGGTAAGACATTTCTGTGCAGAACATGGGAAATAAATCAAACCAAAATTCAGGGGCCTTTTACCTCAGTGAAATTTCTAGGGGTCCAGGGGGGAGGGACCTATCAATCTACCTCTTCTATTTTTTGTTAAAGATTTTATTTATTTATTTATTTTAAATTTTTATTGTTATGTTAATCACCAGATTTTATTTATTTATTTGAGAGAGAGAATGGGAGAGAGAGCATGAGCAGGGGGAGGGGCAGAGAGAGAGGGAGAAGCAGGCTCCCCGCTGAGCAGGGAGCCCGATGTGGGACTCGATCCTCATGACCTGAGCTGAAGGCAGTTGCTTAACCATCTGAGCCACCCAGGCGCCCCCAATCTACCTCTTATAAACTGAAGGATCAGTTGCTGCACCCTGCCCTTCGTACCACCCAAAAACAAACTGCAACACCGAGTGAGCCTCTTTGGATTTCGAGGTAACATGTTCCCCATTTAGGTGTGCTACTCTGGCTCATTTACCAAGTGACCCAAAAAGCTGCTAGTTTTGAGTGCTGCCAGAATAAGAGAAGGCTCTGCCGCAGGTCCCCCTCTGTGTGAACTGCTCTGCCATTTGGGCCACAGAGCCCAGCAGGTCCAGCGGTGCTGGAGCGGCCAGGGTTGGTGTCTGGACCCCTTGGCAAGCCCACAGAAGTGAATCACAGTGCAGGCCCCTTAGGCTTGTGAAGCAAAATCTTGCTATCCTCTCGCTAACTGCTCTCCTTTCGAGAAACAGCTTTTGGCCTGCCACCGGACCTTAGTACAGACTAAATGCTTAACCACGGGCCACCCAGTTACCACGTGACCGAAGCGGTCTATGCACTGGGGAACAGGAAATATACCCAGAGCCTCTGGAGGTTACTGGACAGAGGCTCTGCACTGACACTAATTCCATCGTGGACTGGGTGACACACCAGGCCATAAAGCCAGGCATACACAGCAGCGCTCCCTCATCAAATGCAAGTGGGAAATGAGATGATCAAGCTTGGCCAGCCTTGAAGGCACACGCGGCACGTGAAGAAATGGCCCGGGTGCCCACACTCCCCACTCCTGCGACACTGCCTTCTCTCTCCCAGCCACACCTGTGGCCTCACGGCGAGTCGTCTATGATCAGTTGATGGAGGGAGAGAAACCTCGGGCCTGGTTTACAGATGGTTCTGCATGCCAGCCAGATAGCACTCGACGTGGACAGCTGCAGCACGACAGCCCCTTTCTGGAACATTCCTAACGGGCAGGGGCGAAGGGAAATCCTCTCGATGGGCAGAGCCTCAGGCAGTGCACCGGGTTGTTCATTGTGCTTGGAAGGAGAAATGTCCTGATATGTGGTTGTATACCGACTGTGGCCAATGATCTGGCTACATGGCCAGGGACTTGGAAGGAACATGGTTGGAAAACTGGTGACAAGGAGGTCTGGGAAAAAGGTATGTGGATAGACCTTTTGGAACACTCACCATGCATGTTAGCATGGGAGGATTTTAATACTTAAGTGGATCCGTGGCCTGTTCCGTGGTTATCACTCAGCCTCTTTCCCTAGCCAACCTGTCATTGCCCGGGGGCTCATGAGCAAAGTGGCCATGGTGGCGGGGCAGGTAGAGTTTATGCACAGGTTCGGCAACATGAACTTCTGCTCACCAAGGCCAACCTAGCTATGGCCGCCACTGAGTGCTCCATCTGCCAACTCAGAGACCAACGCTGGGCCCTCGATATGGCCCCATTCCCCAGGGTGACCAGACCGCTGCCTGCCGGCAGGTTGATGACATTGGACCATTTCCATCATGGAAGGAGCACTGTTTTGTTCTTACTGGATAGGCACTCACTCTGGATACGGATTTGCCTTCCCTACACACAAAGCTCCTGACAAAACGACCACCCACGGATTCATAGAATGCCTTATCAACTGTCACTGTGTCCCACACAGCACTGCTTCCGATCAAGGGACTCACTTCAGAGCAAATGAAATGCAGCAATGTGTGTGCTCACGCATCATACGATCCTGAAGCAGCTGTCTTGAGAGATAAGTGGGATTGGCCCTTTGGACACTCAGGGACAGCATCAGCTAGGGTTGGGGGGAGGAACTCCAGGAGGCTCTGCATGCTCTGGGTCTGTGTCCACTCTGTGCTGTTTCTCCCACAGCCAGGATTCTCACATCTAGGAATCGAGGGGTGGAAATGGGAATGACACCACTCTCTATACCTCTCGCGATCCACTAGCAAAATGTCTGTTTCCCGTCCCTGTGACATTATGCGCTGCTGACCTAGAAGTGTTAGTTCCAAAGGGAGGAATATTTCTACCAGGAGACACGGTAATGATTCCATTGACGCATCACTCCAGGGCGTCCAGAAAGTGCAGCACCTGGACGAACGCCGATCTCAGCTTCACCTCTCTTCTGTCACAAATGACAGCTACAGGGCCCAGAGATCGTGAGGGGCCAGCGACCACAGGAGCAGCTGCCTGGAGCAGAAGCAGGTGGGGCCACCGGCCGAGGTCAGCCACAGAGGCCCAGAGAGAAGGTGCAGGACAGAACCCCAGGGATGGGGAGTGGGGAGAGGAGAAACCCAGGCCTCAACGTGGGGGTCCTCCTAGGTGCCGGGGAGACCGTGAGTGTGAAGTCGTCTCAGCATTGTGAGGCCCAGGAGGCCCAGGTCCTGATGAACGGGAAGGAAGCAGCTCCCACCTCGCCTGGCCCAGGGACACAGAGAGGTGTGTGGTGCTGTGTGTTCCCAGGGTCAAGAA
>NW_027943027.1:0-218 GCF_054177405.1 Leptonychotes weddellii | reverse complement strand
GCATCAGTAGGATCCAAGCCCTAGCCCAAGTCCTGTTTAAGGAGAAAGAGATGAAGGAGAAGGTGGAGACAAAGAAGGAGATGAAGGAGGAGGTGGAGATAGAGACGGTGGAGAAGGAGATGAAGGAGGAGGAGGTGGAAAAGGAGATGAGGAAGGAGGAAGAGGACAAAGAAGACACTTTGAATAGTGTTGGAAAAGACAGGGTGCCACCAGTGGAT
>NW_027943026.1:0-218 GCF_054177405.1 Leptonychotes weddellii | reverse complement strand
GCACACCCCATAACTTTGAGGCTGTACCTCTGAAAGTCCCTAGCTTCCCTGGAGTAGGAGGCTCAAGATCTCCAGGTCAGCACTGGATCTAAATTCTGGCCCCAGCTATGCACAATGGGAAGCCCCTCCAGAGCAGATAAAAAGAGAGGAAAGGAAACTGTTTTCTCCAGAACGGACTTCGCCAGCCCAGCAGTGGGGACGCCTCTCTGCCACAGGGG
>NW_027943025.1:0-218 GCF_054177405.1 Leptonychotes weddellii | reverse complement strand
TCTCCATCTTTGTGCATGAGCTTCTGGGTGGCTGTCTCTGGGCCAACAGCTCTTTCTTGAAACAAAGTCAGCCACAGTGAAAGGAGGGATATTAAAAGCCATCACTATTGCCTTGTTAACTTTATCCAGGAAAATGGCAAGAGGTGCAAAATTCCTCTTTATCTCCCCAACTGGTTTCATTTTTATTTCTCTTTTCATGGGCAGGAATCTTTGTTTCT
>NW_027943024.1:0-218 GCF_054177405.1 Leptonychotes weddellii | reverse complement strand
TTTAACTCATTCAATATTTACAACAGGGGCGCCTGGGTGGCTCAGTCGGGTAAGTGTCTGCCTTCAGCTCAGGTCATGATCCCAGGGTCCTGGGATCGAGCCCCACATCAGGCTCCCAGCCCAGCGGGGAGTCTGCTTGTCCCTTGGCAGATGGCCACGTAGGGTCTATTAAAAAGGCTTCCTTTGTGTGGGACAAGGGTGCTGTGGCAGGGATCCGT
>NW_027943023.1:0-218 GCF_054177405.1 Leptonychotes weddellii | reverse complement strand
TAAATCCAAGAGTTAGAAAGACCCTTCCTGATAAAAGAGCTGTTAATTCTCTCATCCCAACCAGTAGCTAGCGTCAACCTTGAGAGTTCTTTGGGAGCTCTTCCCAGTCCCAGGTTTTCCAACAAGCCCGCAACAGCACGTAAAGGAAGTCTGGATGGGAAAATGAGCTCCACCTGGACTAAGAGGTCGTTTCTAGTATTTGATCAGCTCAAAGCGTT
>NW_027943022.1:0-218 GCF_054177405.1 Leptonychotes weddellii | reverse complement strand
TTGGCAAACTCTTAACTTCTTTTGTTTCTGTATAACATTGAATCTTTGTCTTAATTGAAAATAATTTACTTTTGCAAAGAAGTAAATGGCTGCACACTTTTTAGAAAGTAAACTGTGGAGCGCCTGGGTGGCTCAGTTGGTTAAGCAACTGCCTTCAGCTCAGGTCATGATCCTGGAGTCCCAGGATCGAGTCCCGCATCGGGCTCCCTGCTCAGCAG
>NW_027943021.1:0-218 GCF_054177405.1 Leptonychotes weddellii | reverse complement strand
GGACTCTGAGAAACAAACCGGGTTTTAGAGGGGAGGTGGGAGGGGGGATTGGTTAGCCCGGTGATGGGTATTAAGGAGGGCACGTACTGCATGGAGCACTGGGTGTTATACGAAAACAATGGATCGTGGATCACCACATCAAAAACCAATGATGTATTGTTGTTTTTTTTTTAAAGATTTTATTTATTTATTTGGAGAGAGAGACACAGCGAGAGAGG
>NW_027943020.1:0-218 GCF_054177405.1 Leptonychotes weddellii | reverse complement strand
TCCGGTTCTGAGCATCTACATTGTTAATTCTGATTTTTATTTTCAATCGGCAGTACTCTAGGAAGGAGGCAGGTTTCTTGCCTCTGGACAGTGCACAGCGAGAGGCTACGGAAGCGAAACTGGTGGAAAGAGGAGCGGAGTCGGAGACCTGCAGCCGCCCCAGGCAGGCGTGGCCACGCATCCCTGGGAAGCCCCTGAGTGAACACAGAGGCCAGAAG
>NW_027943019.1:0-218 GCF_054177405.1 Leptonychotes weddellii | reverse complement strand
TGCTTGGGTTCTGGTCAATAATTTGGACTCTATACATTCCCTCAAACACCCATCAACGGAATGACTAGGAGGAGGAGCCCCCAAAATAGAAAAGACTCAGAGATTATGACTTATGCTGCAGATTTACAAATGGATGCAGATATAACCAAGATGTCAGAGATGGAATTCAGGCTAGCAATTGTGAAGACAATGGCTAGAAGGGAGAAATCAATTAATGG
>NW_027943018.1:0-218 GCF_054177405.1 Leptonychotes weddellii | reverse complement strand
GGACACCGGCATCATCTGCGCAGGTGAGGGGCTGGCTGGCAGTCCTCATTTGGAGGGCTACTCCTATCCCCTCACTTCTCATTCCTCCACACACACAATGTAGCACAGCCTAGAAATGTCAGTGGATTGAGACAGGCAACTGGTGTTGTCTACATCCTTTCAAAGTTATGCATCAGCCTGACCATCCCCTTGACTGCAAAGATTGTTGAGTATGGCTC
>NW_027943017.1:0-1264 GCF_054177405.1 Leptonychotes weddellii | reverse complement strand
AATGATCCCAATCTTTTGATACCAGTTGAGACCTGATTTGTGACCTAGGATGTGATCTATTCTGGAGAATGTTCCATGTGCACTAGAGACGAATGTGTATTCTGTTGCTTTGGGATGGAATGTTCTGAATATATCTGTGAAGTCCATTTGGTCCATTGTGTCATTTAAAGTCTTTATTTCCTTGTTGATGTTTTGCTTAGATGATCTGTCCATTTGAGTGAGGGGCGTGTTAAAGTCCCCCACTATTACTGTATTGTTGCCGATGTGTTTCTTTACTTTTGTTATTAATTGGCTTATATAATTGGCTGCTCCCATGTTAAGGGCATAGATATTTACAGTTGTTATATCTTCTTGTTGGATAGACCCTTTAAGTATGATATAGTGTCCTTCCTCATCTCTTATTATAATCTTTGGTTTAAAATCTAATTTGTCTGATATAAGGATTGCCACCCCAGCTTTCTTTTGGTGTCCATTAGCATGGTAAATGGTTTTCCACCCCCTCATTTTCAATCTGGGGGTGTCTTTGGGTCTAAAATGCATCTCTTGCAGACAGCCTATCAGTGGGTCTTGTTTTTTTTATCCAATCTGATACCCTGTGTCTTTTGATTGGGGCATTTAGCCCATTTACATTTAGGGTAACTATTGAAAGGTATGAATTTAGTGCCATTGTATTGCCTGTAAGGTGGCTGTCACTATATATTGTCTGTGTTCCTTTCTGGTCTATGTTACTTTTAGGCTCTCTCTTTGCTTAGAGGACCCCTTTCAAGATTTCTTATAGGGCTGGTTTTGTGTTTGCAAATTCCTTTAGTTTTTGTTTGTCCTGGAAGCTTTTTATCTCTCTATTTTCAGTGACAGCCTAGCTGGATATAGTATTCTTGGCTGCATATTTTTCTCATTTAGTGCTCTGAATTATCATGCCAGTCCTTTCTGGCCTGCCAGGTCTCTCTGAATAGGTATGTTGCCAATCTAATGTTTCTACCATTGTAGGTTACAGATCTCTTGTCATGAGCTGCTTTCAGGATTTTCTCTTTGTCTCTGAGACTCATAAGTTTTATTATTAGATGTCAGGGTGTTGACGTATTTTTATTGATTTTGAGGGGGGTTCTCTGTGCCTCCTGGATTTTGATGCCGGTTTCCTTCCCCAAATTAGGGAAGTTCTCTCCTGTAATTTGCTCCAATATACCTTCTGCCCCTCTCTCTCTTTCTTCTTCTGGGATCCCAATTATTCTAATTTTGTTTCGTCTTATGGTATCGCTTCTCTCTC
>NW_027943016.1:0-218 GCF_054177405.1 Leptonychotes weddellii | reverse complement strand
CTATCATCTGTGCTGTGTCCTGGGATCAGAGACTCCACACTCCCATGTACATCCTCCTCGCCAACTTCTCCTTCCTAGAGATCTGGTATGTCACCTCCACTGTCCCCAACATGTTGGCCAACTTCCTCTCTGACACCAAGGTCATCTCCTTCTCTGGGTGCTTTCTCCAGTTCTACTTTTTCTTCTCCTTGGGTTCTACGGAATGCTTTTTCTTGGCT
>NW_027943015.1:0-218 GCF_054177405.1 Leptonychotes weddellii | reverse complement strand
CTGAAAATGGGAGTTGAACACAAGCTTTATTTTTTAGGATTTCATCATGTTTGTGAAAGTCCCTTTAAAAACTTACTATACAGGAGGAGCAAGATGGCGGAGGAGTAGGAGACCTGGATTTCGTCTCCTCTCAGGAATTCAGCTGGATAGGGATCAAACCATTCTGAACACCTACAAACTCAACAGGAGATCGAAGAAAAGAAGAGCAACAACTCTCT
>NW_027943014.1:0-218 GCF_054177405.1 Leptonychotes weddellii | reverse complement strand
CTTGCCTTTTAACTGTAAATAGCTCAGCACCATCCCCCCTCCCCCCGCCCCGGCCTCCGCCCTCAGTTTGAGCTTTCTTCTTCTTTTTTTTTTTTTTTAAAGAGAGGTGCATATGCACCTTCAGTTTAACAGATTTATCTGATTTTTGACCAGGACTCTTTTCTGGAGGAATGAGGGGACCCAACAAGGAGTCAGTGGAGCCACACAGGCAAAGCATG
>NW_027943013.1:0-218 GCF_054177405.1 Leptonychotes weddellii | reverse complement strand
TGGCGGAGGAGTAGGAGACCTGGATTTCGTCTCCTCTCAGGAATTCAGCTGGATAGGGATCAAACCATTCTGAACACCTACAAACTCAACAGGAGATCGAAGAAAAGAAGAGCAACAACTCTCTCATCAGAAAAGCGACCACTTTCTGGAAGGTAGGACGTGCGGAGAAGTGAATCCGAGGCGATATTCGGGAGGATAGGCGGCGGGGGAGGGGCCTC
>NW_027943012.1:0-218 GCF_054177405.1 Leptonychotes weddellii | reverse complement strand
TGCTGTTTAGGGCTTAGGGCAAAGTACTTTTTTTCCCCCGTGAATGTCCAATTTCTCCAGGACCATTTGAAGAAGGCTGTCTTTCCTCCACTGAACTGTTTTTGTGCCTTTGTCAAAAATCACTGGGGCATATTTGTGCAGGTCTGTTTCTGTGTACTTTTCTGTTCCAGTGATATATGTGTCTATCCCTCCACCAAAACCATACAGTCTTGATTACT
>NW_027943011.1:0-218 GCF_054177405.1 Leptonychotes weddellii | reverse complement strand
TTGTTTGGTGTTGTGTGTGGGTAACCCTCCCACACCTCAAATGATATTTGGTCCAGGAATCTTAAAAGAACCACAGGCTGACTCTGGAAAACTGTATGGAGGTTCCTCAAAAAGTTGAAAATAGAGCTACCATATGATCCAGCAATTGCACTACTTGGTATTTACCCCAAAGATACAAAAGTAGGGATCCGAAGGGGTATGTGCACCCCAATGTTTAT
>NW_027943010.1:0-218 GCF_054177405.1 Leptonychotes weddellii | reverse complement strand
GGCCCATTTATTCTCTTTCTAGTGCTAACACTATTGGGCAAGTCAAGCTGAGAGTGGGATAACTCAGCAGGGGTTTAAATTTGGACTCTGCCACTTTCTGCTGTGTGACCTTGATTCAGATTAAGGAGGGGGGTACAAAAGATAGAGAGGTTCTTCTGTAGAAATGTCTCAATCTTTGGGGTTTTAATGAGATTTAAATATTTAGTGCTAAATAATTT
>NW_027943009.1:0-218 GCF_054177405.1 Leptonychotes weddellii | reverse complement strand
GCTGGAGATGAGCTGACCGTGATAATGAAACAAATTTAAAATATCGACAGCTATAAAGACGCTGCAAAAATAAATGTGGGAACCACTGAGAGATATATATGTTATAGACAAATGTAGGTGGTATAAATTACTGATTTCTGGAATTAATAATTTAAGAACCCTGCTCCACCCCGGAGAAGCAGATGGAGGCCATGGTTTCGGGTTGAGCACCAGCCCTG
>NW_027943008.1:0-218 GCF_054177405.1 Leptonychotes weddellii | reverse complement strand
GTAAAGAGAATTCTAGCCTGGGGTGAAGACAGCAGCTCCATAGCCATCAGTGACCCAGGCTCCTCTACCCTGTTCTCTGCCATCATTAACATGAGGCTTCCATCCTTGAGGTCACCTCATGATCCCAAAATGGTTACTTCAGCTCCAGATATCACATCCATATTTCAGGCAGCAGAGAGTAGAAAAGGGCAAGGGTGAAGGAACATGCCTCCCTGCTG
>NW_027943007.1:0-218 GCF_054177405.1 Leptonychotes weddellii | reverse complement strand
GTCTGGATGTGTTTTTTGGATTTATTTTTATTTATCCAGCTTGAGATTTAGCATGAGTCTCAATGTCATTATCTTTTCAAATATCATTTCTCTTCCATGCTTTGTGTTCTCTTCTGGAACTTCTATTAGAGATGTAGTAAATGTGTTTGTTCTAGTTTTGAGGTCTCTTAACTGTGCTTTTACATATTTTCTTTTCTTTGCATTTGTACTCCATTTTG
>NW_027943006.1:0-1264 GCF_054177405.1 Leptonychotes weddellii | reverse complement strand
GAGTCCCGCATCGGGCTCCCTGCTCCTTGGGAGCCTGCTTCTCTCTCTCTCTCTCTCTCTCTCTGTCTGTCTCTCATGAATAAATAAATAAAATCTTAAAAAAAAAAATAAAATATTTAGACATATGGTATGTCTGCCTCTACTTATCTTCTTGGCTTAGCCTTGCAACTGTTAGGGGTGGGCCCGTTCACTCTATGCTGTAGGATAGAGCCCCAGAGGCACAGGTGTTGTCCCCCAGCTAGTGTGCAACTGAGTCTTCAGCAGATCCTTCTGCTGCTCTGTCAAGTGACTGAAGCCACTTGTTAAGACCAGGAATTATATATGAGCCCATTGTCATATTCACTTCACCATAAAATATGTCCCCTTGTTGACATTCCACATTTTATGGAGGACACCATAGTGATGGATGAAACATCCTATAAGCCCATGACAAGGGGTGCTGGCAGAAGCACTGAAGACAGGCAAATCCAAACCCAGAAGATGTTTCTACCCCCCTGTGGACAAAGCATTGCCCCTCCACGATGGGAAAGCAGCCAGAGAGGTCCACATGCCTCTAGGTTGCCAACTGGTTCCCAGGGAATTTATTCCAGGAGCTTAGTATTAGTGTCCACTGTTGGCAGGTTGGGCAATCAGCAGAGGCAGTAGTGAAATCAACGTTGGAAAGGGAAGAACATGTCTCCACTATGACCACTTTGTTCCTGGGGCCATTGAGCAAGCACTGGGGTGCCTGGGCAGCAAAAGCAAACCCATGCCTAGAATATATATCAATCCCAGTTAAGACAAATCAAGTCCCCCTCCAGGGTAGAAAGAGTCTGATATAATCAACCTGCCTCTGAGTGGTAGATTGGTCTCCGCAAGAGATGGGACCTTATTGAGATCTTAGCCATGGTTCCTGCTTCTGACAGGTAAGACATTCAGAGGCAGTAGCAGAAAGTTGATCAGAGGCTGGCTGACATGAGTTAGTGTATCCCCCTAGTGGAGTGCCTCTGAGGTGGATGCCCCCTGATGGTTATTGATGGAAAACACAAATATACGCACACCAATGCCTGCTCCCATAGATCCATCCACAAGCCACTTCTCCAGTCCTTTCTGCAGTCTTCCAGTCCTGCTCCTTCTGGGCCCAAGAGCATCCAGCCCAGAGAGCTACTCTTCATTATTCAGAAGTTCATGTACATCTTAACCTCTGACCACTTTTCCATCTGCACGAATTTAATGACTATGTGAAGACTCAGAAAAAACCATGATGCTGCCATTAAGATCCAGC
>NW_027943005.1:0-218 GCF_054177405.1 Leptonychotes weddellii | reverse complement strand
GAGACGCTCTGAGCCGGACGGTCTTTGTGACAAACCATTCCTCCTCGCTCCCAGGGGAAGGCACCTGACCATTTCCATCCTCACTCACCAAAATCCTGTCAAAGGCCGAAGGAGTCCCACCTCTCTGCACGTGTCCAAGGATGGTCACCCGCGTGTCGTATCCCAGCTGCTTGACCACGAGCTGCAGGAAACACAGCACATAATGTAGGGGGTCACCT
>NW_027943004.1:0-218 GCF_054177405.1 Leptonychotes weddellii | reverse complement strand
GGCCCTAACCACATGGCCCGAGGCAAAGGCATCTAGAGCCCCAAATCCTTCCACCAGGAGACCCCTTCTTCACCAACACTCTCCATCACACCCTCCTCACACCTCCGCACATCCTCCTCAACCTTCTACGCTCTCCTCCACCTCCTCACCTCAACTTCCTCACACCTCCTCATTCTTCACACCTCCTCATACCCTCCTCACACCCCCACACCCTCCTC
>NW_027943003.1:0-218 GCF_054177405.1 Leptonychotes weddellii | reverse complement strand
TCTCCCTCATTGGATTGCAAGAGGTACTTTTCCTTCCCTGTGGGTAGAGAAGGGAAAAGACCCTATGGAGAACCACTGATGCCTCCTGGGCAGCAAAAAAGTCCCACTCAATATCCTGCTTCAATATCTTGTACTAGGCAAATGGTGATAGTGAAGGATAAAAGTGGAGAGATTAGAAATATGGAGGAGATAATATTTACTGGACTTGGTGATTCGAT
>NW_027943002.1:0-218 GCF_054177405.1 Leptonychotes weddellii | reverse complement strand
TTTGGGCTGAAGGTGACCAGGAAGATAGATGCTGACACCCTGAATCTGATGAAGCAGCCCAGATGCGGGGTGCCCGACGTGGCTCAGTATGCCGTCGCTGATAGGACCCTCAGATGGGAGCACACGCACCTGACCTACAGGTAACCAGACCCAGCACCAGAGCAAGGGCGCTCTTTCCCAGCGGAGCCGTAAGCAATGGAGTCCGACATGTCTCTGTT
>NW_027943001.1:0-218 GCF_054177405.1 Leptonychotes weddellii | reverse complement strand
GTAAAGAGAATTCTAGCCCGGGGTGAAGACAGCAGCTCCATAGCCATCAGTGACCCAGGCTCCTCTACCCTGTTCTCTGCCATCATTAACATGAGGCTTCCATCCTTGAGGTCACCTCATGATCCCAAAATGGTTACTTCAGCTCCAGATATCACATCCATATTTCAGGCAGCAGAGAGTAGAAAAGGGCAAGGGTGAAGGAACATGCCTCCCTGCTG
>NW_027943000.1:0-218 GCF_054177405.1 Leptonychotes weddellii | reverse complement strand
TTTGGGCTGAAGGTGACCGGGAAGATAGATGCTGACACCCTGAATCTGATGAAGCAGCCCAGATGCGGGGTGCCCGACGTGGCTCAGTATGCCGTCGCTGATAGGACCCTCAGATGGGAGCACACGCACCTGACCTACAGGTAACCAGACCCAGCACCAGAGCAAGGGCGCTCTTTCCCAGCGGAGCCGTAAGCAATGGAGTCCGACATGTCTCTGTT
>NW_027942999.1:0-218 GCF_054177405.1 Leptonychotes weddellii | reverse complement strand
TTTGCATTTGCTTGCCTATCTTAGAAAGGAGATCAAATGGAATTTAAGATATTCCCTAAGTCCCAAATGATATTTTCCTTTTCTTGTTCTATGATCTACCCATCAGTTATTGAATAGGAAAGAGAGTGGGAAAATTGTGAAATGAAAACTTAACAGGTTCCCAGAAAGCAGTGAGCCATCCAGCTACTTCCAAGGATGTTTACCTCCTACTTTATATA
>NW_027942998.1:0-218 GCF_054177405.1 Leptonychotes weddellii | reverse complement strand
TCTCCCTCATTGGATTGCGAGAGGTACTTTTCCTTCCCTGTGGGTAGAGAAGGGAAAAGACCCTATGGAGAACCACTGATGCCTCCTGGGCAGCAAAAAAGTCCCACTCAATATCCTGCTTCAATATCTTGTACTAGGCAAATGGTGATAGTGAAGGATAAAAGTGGAGAGATTAGAAATATGGAGGAGATAATATTTACTGGACTTGGTGATTCGAT
>NW_027942997.1:0-218 GCF_054177405.1 Leptonychotes weddellii | reverse complement strand
ATTTATTTATTTATTTGTTAGAGAGAGAGAGAGAGGCAGGCGGAGGAAGAAGCAGGCTCCCCGCTGAGCAAGGAGCCTGATGTGGGGCTCGATCCCAGGGACCCAGGGATCATGACCTGAACCGAAGGCCAGGCGTCCCTAAATACAACTTTTAAAGTATTCTGATTTCATGTCAGTTTAACTTTAAGCCACAAAGTAAGAGAAACTTCTAGGAATGT
>NW_027942996.1:0-218 GCF_054177405.1 Leptonychotes weddellii | reverse complement strand
GAGGGGCCTTTTGCCCTTTGCCTGCACCATCCCATGCAGTCCCTATGAGCAGGTTCATAGAAAGGGGAGTCCTTGAGGAGTGGACTGAGGGCCTTGGGGGATAGGGCTGTGGTCTTTGCCCTCCCCTTCCCATGGTGTGCCCTCCAGTCTGGTGAGGGAAGGCTGAGAAAAGCTCGTTGGAACCACCCTAACGTGGGGTTCCTGCCCTGACCTCTCTG
>NW_027942995.1:0-1264 GCF_054177405.1 Leptonychotes weddellii | reverse complement strand
TTCCAGAGAATTCCAGAGAATCTCTCCTGGCTTTCCCTTTTTCTCCCCCTCTTTATCCTGTAACTATATAGAAGTAGCAGAACTAGAAGGAAAAGGGAGTACCAATTTAACTCCTCCCCATCTCTCACCTGAACGGAAATGAATCAACAGGTAACAGAAAGCCCACTAATATGCAAGACACTAAACTATATGTCGAGTCCTATAAGCAATATTTCTTTGTATCAGATGGTCCCTGACCTTAAGGAAATCACAGTATAGTTGTAAGAAAACAAAGAGAAAAGTAAAGAAAGGTACTTACTACTTCAAAACAAAGAAATTTCACAATAGACTATAAAACAGTCAAATATTTTCAAATAAGTACCTAGAGGGGTGTATCACTTTTAGGAAGAGTCCAGAGACTTTCCTGAGTAGAAGGAATATGTGAGATAAGTAGGTTTTAAATTAGAATAGCTAGACAACAAATGACCTCTTTTATAAACTGAAACTGAGCTTAAATGAGCTCACTATATAAAGAAAACCTGTCTTGAATTCTTATAGAAGAATTGGGGCTCATAATCTCCCTAATTTGTCTGTTTTATGTTTATTTTTTATCTTGGTTAAAGCAAAGCATGCCAACACTACAGCAATTCTACAGTTAAATAAGCAAGTATAGGGTCTTTAGCCATACCTGAAACTAGGCAAAGGGAGCCAGCCTGGCAGTAGCCAGGCTGCGTGGCTAAAACCTCCATCCAGATCTGCATACAGTTGTGCCACTTTCTCATTGAGTTGACTTCTGATTTCCTTTCCATGTAAACAATGGCTAGCTGTTAAAATTATGAGCTCCGAAAGAGCTTCAAACAAATCTAGAGGAAAAAAGATCATTCCCATTACTATTGCCAAATATTCTTTTGAAATTTTCTGCTTAGAGATATAAAAGTTTTACAAAGGAAAAGTGAGAATAAAAACTCAAGAACCAACAAGATCCTGTTCATATCATCAAAAAAAGCCTACAGACATATGGATACAACAAAGAGAGACAAACTCATGATGGGAAGCACCTCTGTACAGCCAAAAGAGAGGCCACAAAGGCATCTCTAAACCTCACTCATGACTCTTCAACTTGAAAAGATAAACTGAAGATAGGGCGCCTGGGTGGCTCAGTTGGTTAAGCGACTGCCTTCGGCTCAGGTCATGATCCTGGAGTCCCGGGATCGAGTCCCGCATCGGGCTCCCTGCTCAGCTGGGAGTCTGCTTCTCCCTCTCCCGCTCCCCCCTCTTGTGCTCT
>NW_027942994.1:0-218 GCF_054177405.1 Leptonychotes weddellii | reverse complement strand
TATAAAAATATATTGCTATTTTTTGATATTTTGGAAAGCAATTCTAGTTTTCTGCCAAAAGTTATGTCCAGCAATATCTAAGCTAAGTATTCCAGGTAATAAGCTGAATATTTTGGGGTATTCTAATTAGAATAATTCTAGTTAGAATTTCCTTGGCTTAAGCACTAGATTTTAATATATTAATAGAAGCTACTTAAATCAAACTCATAACAGAACAT
>NW_027942993.1:0-218 GCF_054177405.1 Leptonychotes weddellii | reverse complement strand
TCCTGCCCCTGGAGTATCAGCTCATGAGGGCAGATTTGTTTCTGAGGAATTCAGGCCGATTCCCCGGGACCTGGGACCGTGCTGGGCACGGAGGAGGCCCTCAGTGAGTGTTTCTTGAATGAGGGAATTGATGAAGAGCTTAGTATAAGTAGGCATCATTCCAGAAGCCTGACTGTTAGTGCACACTACCTATTAATTCTCTGCTTGCTCTCCACAGC
>NW_027942992.1:0-218 GCF_054177405.1 Leptonychotes weddellii | reverse complement strand
TCCTGCTTTGTTGAAGATTAGTTGACCATAGAGTTGAGGGTCCATTTCTGGGGACTCTAGTCTGTTCCATTGATCTATGTGTCTGTTTTTTGTGCCAGTACCATACTGTCTTGATGATTACAGCTTTGTAATAGAGCTGGAAGTCCGGAATTGTGATGCCACCAGCTTTGCTTTTCTTTTTCAACATTCCTCTGGCTATTAGGGGTCTTTTCTGGTTC
>NW_027942991.1:0-218 GCF_054177405.1 Leptonychotes weddellii | reverse complement strand
TCCCTCTCCCACTCCCGCGGCTTGTGTTCCTGCTCTCGCTATCTCTGTCTCTGTCAAATAAATAAATAAAATCTTTAAAAAAAAAAAAAAAGACTCAGAAATCAGTATGGATCTACATCATCAAATGCTGATTTTGCCTTCCATACTGAAAAGTGGGTGATTTTTCCATTTCTTATGACCATACACTGCCTTGGGCCAACAGTATCTCAAGTTTAGTG
>NW_027942990.1:0-218 GCF_054177405.1 Leptonychotes weddellii | reverse complement strand
TTGTCTCATTGTTCTTGGCTATTCTGTTCCATTTTTTTCATTCTTTTTTTTCTCTTGCATTTCAATTATATGTTTCTTGACATTTCTTTAAACTCATTGATTTTTTTCTTTGGTGCTCTCTATTATATTGATGATTCATTAAAGGCATCCTTCATTTCTTTTATGACCTTTTTGATCGCTTCCACTTCCTTTTGATTCTATCTTAGAGTTTCGATCTC
>NW_027942989.1:0-218 GCF_054177405.1 Leptonychotes weddellii | reverse complement strand
GCTGCTGTGAACACGCATTAGCAAACATTCCTTCATGATGCAGGTTTCAATACCCAGAATTGGGATACACTTTCCATATCTTCACTCAGACCAGATCATACTGGACTCTCATCTTGACCAAGCTGCCTTCCTCCCTTCCGGTTACACTGGACTTTAAGCTTTGGAGGGGAGGGGCTGAGCTTGATTCATGCTGCCAGCATGATGGTAAATCACTCAGC
>NW_027942988.1:0-218 GCF_054177405.1 Leptonychotes weddellii | reverse complement strand
TAGGGAAGGCACAGTTGATGAGATGTAAACAAGAGAAGTGCTGAGGGGGGCTGGGATGGGATGGCAGGGAGCAGGTGTGTTCACACAGCCTCCACTCTCCGGTCAAGTCGTGCGATCCAAAGGATCAAGACATGGGTCTGGTCCAGGGTAGAGGCATCAAAGACAAGGCCTGCAGCCTGCCTCTAGGATGGACAAATGTTGTACACTGGCTCCGACGT
>NW_027942987.1:0-218 GCF_054177405.1 Leptonychotes weddellii | reverse complement strand
TACCTGAATGAAGCCGTGTATGCATGTATGCCCGTGTGCGCGCGCGCGTGTGTGTATGCACGCGCGCACGCGCCCGAGCAAGCACCTGCGTGCCTGCCTCTGTATGTGTTGGGTGGTGGTGGTGTGGGGGGGGGGGGGAGGGGCGGTTGTCTGTGTGGATGATGGGGTCTAGGTATGTGCCCGGGGTCGTGAAGGTAAGCATAGGCAGGACTACAGGG
>NW_027942986.1:0-218 GCF_054177405.1 Leptonychotes weddellii | reverse complement strand
TTTGGGCTGAAGGTGACCAGGAAGATAGATGCTGACACCCTGAATCTGATGAAGCAGCCCAGATGCGGGGTGCCCGACGTGGCTCAGTATGCCGTCGCTGATAGGACCCTCAGATGGGAGCACACGCACCTGACCTACAGGTAACCAGACCCAGCACCAGAGCAAGGGCGCTCTTTCCCAGCGGAGCCGTAAGCAATGGGGTCCGACGTGTCTCTGTT
>NW_027942985.1:0-218 GCF_054177405.1 Leptonychotes weddellii | reverse complement strand
TCTTAAAAAAAACTGATAAAAACACTTTTTTTTTTTTAAAGATTTTATTTATTTGACAGAGAGAGAGAGAGCACAAGTAGGCAGAACAGCAGGGAGAGGGAGAGGAAGAAGCAAGCTCTCCACTGAGCAGGGAGCCTGACGTGGGGCTCGATCCCAGGACCCTGGGATCATGACCTGAGCCGAAGGCAGCCGCTTAACCGACTGAGCCACCCAGGCGC
>NW_027942984.1:0-1264 GCF_054177405.1 Leptonychotes weddellii | reverse complement strand
AGTCTTTCAAAGTTAATTTTTTTAATTTTCTTTTTCTTTTTCTTTTTTTTTTCTTTTTCTTTTTCCCTTTTCAACCAACATCTTATAAATCCCTTTTTTAAATAATCTTTTTTATTTTTCATTTTTAGAGTCATATTCTATCACTTCATAGTAGTTAACCTTATTTTTGGTGTATATATAAATATATATGTTATTCTCTCTTTAAAATTTTGGGATACAGTTTCTTCTAATAGACCAAAATATAACCTAAATCTCTAGTGTATGGCTTTGTTCTAGTCTCCTGCCTGATCACATTCTCTCCTTTTTTTTTTTTTAATTCTTCCTCTTTCTTTTTTCAACCAACTTCTTATCAATTCCTTTTATAAAATCTTTTATAATTCTCATCTTTACAGTCATATTCCATCCCTTCATCATATATACCCTTATTTTTGTACATATATAAGTTTTTCTTTCTTTAAAAATTTGGGAGGCACTTTCTTCTATCAGACCAAAATAAGCCCAAAATCTAGTGTGTGGCACTGATCTATGCACCAGCCTGATCATATTTGATCATATTCTGGGGTTTTTTTTTTTAATCTTTTTCTTTTTCTTTTTTTTTTTCTTTCTTTCCCTTTCTTTTCCCCTGGTTTCAGGTCTCTTCTGATTTGTTTAGTGTATATTGTTCTGGGGTCATTGTTACCCTGTTAGCATTTTGTTCTCTCATTCATCTATTCTCCTCTGGACAAAATGACAAGATGGAAAAAAATCACCTCAAAAAAAAGAACAGGAGGCAGTACCAACTGTCAGGGACCTAATCAGTACAGACATTAGTAAGATGCTGGAACTAGAGTTCAGAATGATGATTATAAAGATACTAGCTGGGCTTGAAAAAAGCATGGAAGATACTAGAGAAACCCTCTCTGGAGAAATAAAAGAACTAAAATCTAACCAAGTCAAAATCAAAAAGGCTATTAATGAGGTGCAATCAAAAATGGAGGCTCTAACTGCTAGGATAAATGAGGCAGATAGGAGAATTAGTGATATAGAAGATCAAATGATGGAAAATAAAGAAGCTGAAAAAAAGAGAGACAAATAACTACTGGATCACGAGGGCAGATTTCAAGAGATAAGTGATACCATAAGATGAAACAGTATTAGAATAATTGGGATCCCAGGGCGCCTGGGTGGCTCAGTTGGTTAAGTGACTGCCTTCGGCTCAGGTCATGATCCTGGAGTCCCAGGATCGAGTCCCGCATCGGGCTCCCTGCTTGACAGGGAGTCTGCT
>NW_027942983.1:0-218 GCF_054177405.1 Leptonychotes weddellii | reverse complement strand
TCTCCGATGACCCTCCAAGGAACAAGGTTCCCCACCTTGTTCTTTCTTTTACGTCCCAGATGGGGCCTAGCACTGGGTTGGGGTGAAGAAAGAGTTTGGAATGGCCTTGCTGAAAATACTGCTCCCAGGACCACCCACTCAGAGGAGTCCTCGGGAACTCTGGAAAAGCCGACTGCAATGCCCATGATTCTGCTGAGAAGCCTTCCTTCCCACAGCTA
>NW_027942982.1:0-218 GCF_054177405.1 Leptonychotes weddellii | reverse complement strand
TGGGTATTGAGGAGGGCAAATTCTGCATGGAGCACTGGGTGTTATGCACAAACAATGAATCATGGAACACTTCATCTAAAACTAATGATATAATGTATGGGGATTAACATAAGAATAAAAAAAAAAAAAGAAATCCTGTGCTCCACATCAAATCCATCACTACCTATGACCCACTTTCCCAGTTTATTAGCTCCAGGGGGACCTACCTACCCGAGTCC
>NW_027942981.1:0-218 GCF_054177405.1 Leptonychotes weddellii | reverse complement strand
GCTCATTTTGCCCTGACTCGTAAGCTAATAAGGATGTAACTGGTATTGGCCACCTACCTGCTGAAAGGAGCCGGATGCTCATGAAACCTTACGGTGTTTCAAAGGTAGGCACTCTAGGTTGTAAGAGGCCAAAAGGCCCTCAAAAGACATTAAGGGCACAAAACGGAGAGAAAGATAAAATTACGCTCTCCCTCCCCCCTCTTTTTGCCACTCTAGAT
>NW_027942980.1:0-218 GCF_054177405.1 Leptonychotes weddellii | reverse complement strand
TTGGCAAACTCTTAACTTTTTTTGTTTCTGTATAACATTGAATCTTTGTCTTAATTGAAAATAATTTACTTTTGCAAAGAAGTAAATGGCTGCACACTTTTTAGAAAGTAAACTGTGGAGCGCCTGGGTGGCTCAGTTGGTTAAGCAACTGCCTTCAGCTCAGGTCATGATCCTGGAGTCCCAGGATCGAGTCCCGCATCGGGCTCCCTGCTCAGCAG
>NW_027942979.1:0-218 GCF_054177405.1 Leptonychotes weddellii | reverse complement strand
CAAGTCCAGTCTTCAGAGCTCCAGAACAACATGAGATTCCTGATGTGGCCAGGAGAGTAGCCCTCCCCTCCACCACTTGGGGCCATGCTTTGTAACCTGAGCTTCTGTCCATGGTCTGAATGATTCCACCAGCTCCTGACATGTATCCCCCCCCACCCCAACCACAGCACTCACCGGCTCCTTGGGTTGGGTGGGGACATCGTCTCCTCCATCTATCT
>NW_027942978.1:0-218 GCF_054177405.1 Leptonychotes weddellii | reverse complement strand
GCCAATGAAAGTGATCACTTGAAAAACAGCAAAAGGCAACAATATTCCCACAGGACCACTGGTTCTCTGTACTAGAGGGAAAATCCTAGATATTACAAAAGGGAAAAACTTGATCACGCCAGTGTCATTCTCAAACCAGCATTTACAAGACAGGAAAGGGACAGAATGGAGGCTGAAGTAAAATAAGATGGCTGCCGGCCCGCGTCAGGCCAGCCTCT
>NW_027942977.1:0-218 GCF_054177405.1 Leptonychotes weddellii | reverse complement strand
TCAAATCTTCAAAAAAAAAAAAAAGAAAATATTAAAAAAAAAGTGTACTTAGAAACTAGGGCCATTCTGTGGTTATTTTTGAAGGGTTCACTTTATAGTAGAAATATGTATTTATAGGGGCGCCTGGGTGGCTCAGTTGGTTAAGCGACTGCCTTCGGCTCAGGTCATGATCCTGGAGTCCCGGGATCGAGTCCCGCATTGGGCTCCCTGCTCGGCAG
>NW_027942976.1:0-218 GCF_054177405.1 Leptonychotes weddellii | reverse complement strand
TTAAATCAGAGTAGAGTAGAAACTTCAATTAAAAATTAGTGTCAGTGAATCAATTTAATTTATATCTACCTTACTCATTCCTTATGAATATATCATTCATATTATCATTTCATTTTTCTCAAAAATTATCATTTTACAATACAGAGGCTCATGTCACCTACATATTAATCATGATATTACATGTTAAACATTGTCTGAAATTGGCATTTGTCCCTATC
>NW_027942975.1:0-218 GCF_054177405.1 Leptonychotes weddellii | reverse complement strand
GGACACCGGCGTCATCTGTGCAGGTGAGGGGCTGGCTGGCAGTCCTCATTTGGAGGGCTACTCCTATCCCCTCACTTCTCATTCCTCCACACACACAATGTAGCACAGCCTAGAAATGTCAGTGGATTGAGACAGGCAACTGGTGTTGTCTACATCCTTTCAAAGTTATGCATCAGCCTGACCATCCCCTTGACTGCAAAGATTGTTGAGTATGGCTC
>NW_027942974.1:0-218 GCF_054177405.1 Leptonychotes weddellii | reverse complement strand
GCCTGGGTGGCTCAGTTGCTTAAGCGACTGCCTTCGGCTCAGGTCATGATCCTGGAGTCCCGGGATCGAGTCCCACGTCGGGCTCCCTGCTCATCAGGGAGTCTGCCTCTCTCTCTGACCCTCCCCCCTCTCATGCTCTCTCTCTCTATCTCATTCTCTCTCTCAAATAAATAAATAAAATCTTTAAAAAAAAAAAAAAACTGTACCCATGATCTCTG
>NW_027942973.1:0-1264 GCF_054177405.1 Leptonychotes weddellii | reverse complement strand
AAAAAAAAAAAAAAACTATTGCCCTGAAGGAAACTTAGGTTGCCTGGTGTTCTAAGGGAATTGAGGATCTTGGGGAAAAAAGACTTGGGAATGGTCTTCATGTGGGAAACAAAATTGAGGCCCTAACTAAGCAAATTAGATCTAGGGAGAGCCAGGGATATTGTTAATATCTTTAAAGGTTTCCTGTAATCATGAACGGAATATTAGCTATGCCTAGTTGAAAGAGTCAACTAGTTTCAAGATTTCATAAATTGAACATAGAATGAATACAGAAATTGCTGATCTCTGGAAACATCATAAGCACTATTAATCTTTGGAAAGAAATATTTCTTTCTGAATTAACTACATAGACTTCCTAATTCTGAATTATGAGGCACACATTTTATTGGACACTTAGTGAATCTAAAATTACATATATTATAAGTATTTTATTTCTAAGATTACTAAGCTGAAAGTCCCCTAAGTTAGATGATCAGGAAAAATACACAATAAACATGATTATTTAATTTCATTTATAGTCCTCCAAACCTATAAGCTCAAATAGAACCAGTGTTGGTTATAATGTGCCCTAAACCTCCCTTTTTTGCATACCCTACTTTGTTTTTTAATTTAATTTAATTTACATTCAATTAATTAACATATAGTGTATTATTAGTTTCAGAGGTAAGTTCAGTGATTCATCAGTGGTATATAACACCCAGTGCTCATTATATCACAAGCCCTCCTTAATGCCCATCACCCAGTTACCCCATCCTCCCTCCCCTCCAGCAACCCTCAGTTTGTTTCCTATGGTTAAGAGTCTCTTATGGCTTTTCTCCCTCTCTGATTTCGTCTTTTTTTAAAAGATTTTATTTATTTATTTGACAGAGAGAGAGAGCGCGCACACAAGCAGGAGGCAGGTGGCAGGCAGAGGGAGAGGGAAAAACAGGGTCTCCACTGAGCAGGGAGCCAGACATGGTGCTCAATCCCAGGACCCTGTGATCATGACCTGAGTCGAAGGCAGATGCTTAACAGACTGAGCCACCCAGGCGCCCCCTCTCTGTTTTTTTTGTTTTTTTTTTACAAATGTTTTATTGTTATTTTAATCACCGTATATTACATCATTAGTTTTTGATGTAGTGTTCCATGATTCACTGTTTGTGTATAACACCCAGTGCTCCATGCAGAACGTGCCCTCTTTAATACCCATCACCAGGCTAACCCATCCTCCCACCCCCTCCCCTCTAGAACTCTGTTTGTTTTTCAGAGTCCATCGTCCCCCACT
>NW_027942972.1:0-218 GCF_054177405.1 Leptonychotes weddellii | reverse complement strand
TCTTTTGGGTGGTTATAGCTAAGCAGAATTTTTTATAGGAACTGAAGTTCATTTATTTTTTGCTTTGAAAACCATCTACATGCCATCTTTTTTTTTTTTTAATTTCCAGGTTTCCAGATTATTTTTTTTTTATTTTCTTTTTTTTTTATTCTTATGTTAATCCCCATACATTACATCATTAGTTTTAGATGAAGTGTTCAATGATTCATTGTTTGTGC
>NW_027942971.1:0-218 GCF_054177405.1 Leptonychotes weddellii | reverse complement strand
TTATGCACAAACAATGAAACATGGAACACTTCATCTAAAACTAATGATGTAATGTATGGGGATTAACATAAGAATAAAAAAAAAACAATTTCAGAGATACACACTAGGTTGGAAAATTAAATCTTAGGCATAAGATAAGGCCTGAAATAGTCTCACTGACATAACAGATATCATTTATCCATAGAAAAGCTTACTATAAAAAAGGTGGTTTGGGTTAG
>NW_027942970.1:0-218 GCF_054177405.1 Leptonychotes weddellii | reverse complement strand
GGGTTCTTTACATATCTTGGCTATTGTGAATAATGCTGCGATGAACATAGGGGTGTACGTATCTCTTAGAGATACTAATTTCATTTCCTTTGGGTGTATACCCAGAAGTGGGATTGGTAGATCATATGGTGGGTCTGTTTTTAATTTTTTGAGAATTCTTCATACGGCTTTCATAATTACTCACCAATTTGCATTCCCATCAACAGGGAAGAAGGATT
>NW_027942969.1:0-218 GCF_054177405.1 Leptonychotes weddellii | reverse complement strand
GTCCTAGGAGTCATGAGTACAGAGATGAATAAAACATTATCCCAATTCTCGTGGGGCTCTCAGTCAAGTAAGTAGAAGTCATGAGAAGTGTAGTGGTGGTCGATTCCTTGGAGGAAGTGGCCAGTGCTGCCTGGGGATGGTCTCAGTGGTTGTCCTGGTCTCCCTCTGTGTTTTCCAACAACTGGATGCCCTGTCCTGGCTCAGGGACCCTGGACCTC
>NW_027942968.1:0-218 GCF_054177405.1 Leptonychotes weddellii | reverse complement strand
ATAGAGAGACCAAGTGGGCAGCACTGGATCCAGCCCATGCTCTTTCAAAGGAAGAGGCACCTTTTTGCAATCCATCAGCCAAGAGGAATTTGCCTTTGCATAATGATTGTCCCAGAAGGTAGATAATTTTTCTATCAGGGTAGAAACTTCTTTCACAAATAAGTAGCATCTTAAAATAGCAGTCCTGAGTTATACCCACGTCCTTATTCTCAATGTAT
>NW_027942967.1:0-218 GCF_054177405.1 Leptonychotes weddellii | reverse complement strand
TCTCACAGGATTTGGATCTGGTCTTCCGAGGTTTGGACTGCATTCCTATGAGATTTGGTGCTGGATCTCGCTCCCTGGGCCCGAGGTCACACGAGATTTTGATGAGCACTCCCTAAAGTTGCATTCAGGTCACCTGCGAATTGCCCCCAGAAGCCACTGAGGGGTCCCGAGGTTTGAGGAGATGGGGTTTGTTCTCCAAGATTCGCATGAAAGCACTC
>NW_027942966.1:0-218 GCF_054177405.1 Leptonychotes weddellii | reverse complement strand
TAGATGGAAAGGTTATTGCTTCAGTTACAAAATTTTGCTGCAAATTTGTGAAAAACAGACTAGAAAAGATATTTCACAAAAACAAATTTCCTCAACTGAACCACCAAGTAATTATGGTTACCAGATCTTTCTAGCAATATGAAAGATCAATTGATTCAAATTTGAAAAATTGCAAATACTTTTCTTTAGCTTTAGATGTTTAGTTTGATATAAGAATC
>NW_027942965.1:0-218 GCF_054177405.1 Leptonychotes weddellii | reverse complement strand
GACTAGTCTTGCTAGGGCTTTATAAATTTTGTTATCTTTTTTAATACCAAATTTTGGCTTTAGAATTGTATTGTGTGTATGTCTTACAAATTTCTTTGTTTCTACTTACTTTGGGTTTAGTTTATGCTTCTTTTTTGCAGCTTCTTCAGATAGAAACTTAATTTTTCTTACTTTAAATCCTTCTTTCTAGTTAGGCATTCGAAGTTATAAATTTCTCT
>NW_027942964.1:0-218 GCF_054177405.1 Leptonychotes weddellii | reverse complement strand
ATTCATATTTTTAAAAAAGATTTTATTTATTTATTTGACAAGAGACATAGCAAGAGAGGGAACACAAGCAGGGGGAGTGGGAGAGGGAGAAGCAGGCTTCCCGCTGAGCAGGGAGCCCAATGCGGGGCTCGATCCCAGGACCCTGGGATCATGACTTGAGCCGAAGGCAGATGCTGAATGACTGAGCCACCCAGGTGCCACTATCAAGTCATTCATAT
>NW_027942963.1:0-218 GCF_054177405.1 Leptonychotes weddellii | reverse complement strand
TGCCAGAGAAAGAAACGCGCGGTCACAGGTCGGGTGAGCACGGAGTGAGGCCGGAGACCAGGGAGCCGGGAGTGACTGACTGCTTTTCTCTGGGGGCTCATTGAGGAGTGGGGCCCCGAGTTCTCGGCTCCTCCGGGGCAGAGACTGGGAGGCCGCCATTTTCACTCTCCGCCTCCAAAGCTGTACGGAAAGCTCGCAGGGAACAAAAGCTCCAGAGA
>NW_027942962.1:0-1265 GCF_054177405.1 Leptonychotes weddellii | reverse complement strand
CTCAGCAGGAGATCGAAGAAAAGAATAGCAGCAGCTCTCTGAACAGAAAAGCAACCACTTTCTGGAAGGTAGGATGTGCAGAGAAGTGAATCCGAGGCGATATTCGGGAAGATAGATGGTGGGGGAGGGGGCCTCCGTCAGCCGCTACTGGCAAGTGATAGAGCAGCAGAGCACAAAATCAGAACTTTTAGAAGTCGGCTCTGGGCGCCTGGGTGGCTCAGTTGGTTAAGCGACTGCCTTCAGCTCAGGTCATGATCCTGGAGTCCCGGGATCGAGTCCCACATCAGGCTCCCTGCTTGGCAGGGAGTCTGCTTCTCCCTCTGACCCTCCTCCCCCTCATGCTCTCTGTATCTCATTCTCTCTGTCTCACATAAATAAATAAAACCTTTAAAAAAAAAAAAAAGTCGGCTCTGCTGAGGGACATCGCTCCAGTGGCTAAGCCCATCGCTGGGACAGTGTGATCCCAGGACCCTCAGGGTCACAGAAAGACCGGGGGTGCCTGAGTGCAGCAGAGTTCCCAGGTATCGGAGCGGGGAAGCCGGCTGCAGAGACAGAGCCGAGGAGTGGTCTCTCAGCTCGGGGTTGCCATAAACCCTGATCTGCGGCACAGTCGGACCACTGCTCTTCCAGCAGGGACCCAACAAGCGGCAGATCCGGGGAGAACCCCCTTCCTCCCCTGGGAGGAGCAGTGCGGGAGCGCACTGCACAGATCTGCTGGGCTTGGAGACTCCACATGGGGTTGTGATCCAGAGATAGAAATACTCGATCACAGGTCGGGTGAGTGCAGAGTACAGCCGGAGACCAGGGAGACAGGAGTGATTGACTACTTTTCTCTGGGGGTGCACTGAGGAGTGGGGCCCGAGTTCTCGGCTCCTCCGGGGTGGAGATTGGGAGGCCACCATTTTCACTCTCATCCTCCAAAGCTGCACGGAAAGCTTGCAGGGAACAAAAGCTCCAGAGAGCAAACCCGGACCCGGCAAGGGCGGGGCAATTCCGCCTCCAGCAAAGACATTTGGGAACCATGGCAACAGGCGC
Source organism: Leptonychotes weddellii (assembly GCF_054177405.1). Lineage (NCBI taxonomy): Eukaryota > Metazoa > Chordata > Mammalia > Carnivora > Phocidae > Leptonychotes > Leptonychotes weddellii. The sequence continues at coordinate 230 of NW_027942962.1, read as the reverse complement.
CTACCCCAGAAGATCAGCAAGAACAGCCAGCCAAGGCCAAGTTTACCGATCAATGAGAATGGCAGAACTCCAGCTCTAGGGGAATACTGCACATAGGATTCATAGCTTTCTTACCCCAGATTCTTTAGTCTTTCAAAGTTAATTTTTTTAATTTTCTTTTTTTTCTTTTTTTTTTTGAATTTTTCTTTTTCCCCTTTTCAACCAATATCTTATTAATCCCTTTTTTTTTA
>NW_027942961.1:0-218 GCF_054177405.1 Leptonychotes weddellii | reverse complement strand
TTTTTTTTTAAAGATTTTATTTATTTATTTGACAGAGAGAGACACAGTGAGAGAGGGAACACAAGCAGGGGGAGTGGGAGAGGGAGAAGCAGGCTCCCCGCAGAGCAGGGAGCCCGATGCGGGACTCGATCCCAGGACCCTGGGATCATGACCTGAGCTGAAGGCAGTCGCTTAACCAACTGAGCCACCCAGGCGCCCTGTTATTAGTCAACTTTTGA
>NW_027942960.1:0-218 GCF_054177405.1 Leptonychotes weddellii | reverse complement strand
CTCTCCCCCAGGGAGCGCTGCTATATCAGGGAAAAACAAGTGGGTTAATGTAACGTGAGACTCCTGGGTCAGCCTTCACAGGGATCTGTACTGGTTTGGGGTGGGGGCGTATGGAAGGTGGGGCAGTCAGAATATAGGGACCTGCCTGAGCCGCAGCAGTGCCGGGAGGGAGAGAAACCCAGAACGAGGGATATTGGCACGTGTGTGTTCCCAGGGTG
>NW_027942959.1:0-218 GCF_054177405.1 Leptonychotes weddellii | reverse complement strand
CATACCTGTCTGCAGCCTAGATTGGAGATAGCATGAGGTCAGACCTCAGTGTCCACTGGAAAGAGCTGTCTCCAAGGTCCCTTAGGGCAACCCATACAATCAACAGGCTGCATACACTACCAAGGAGGCTACTGTTTGCAGCCATGGCACACTGGGCCCCCATGGACAAAGAGCACAGTCGGCTTAATTGGCTGCAGAGTGTACACAAATATTTATTT
>NW_027942958.1:0-218 GCF_054177405.1 Leptonychotes weddellii | reverse complement strand
GAAGTTAGGTCGAACTTAGTGTGGACACTGAACCGACATATAGAGGACTCTAAATATAACTCTTGATTTTGTTTGTTTGGTAAAACTTTTCTTTGAAAAGTCATGCAGGTTCCCCAGAGTTCTTTCAAATGGAAACCAGTGTGTGATAATTTGGATCCACCATGGGCTAACAACCAGCATCCAGTGGAATTTAGCTTCTATTGTGACTGAGAGTTTAT
>NW_027942957.1:0-218 GCF_054177405.1 Leptonychotes weddellii | reverse complement strand
GTCCTGCTCCGGGGGTCCCGCTCCCAGTCCATCTCCTCTCCCCTGACAGTGCTGCCTTCCCTGACCAGCCTGTGCGGGATGCACAAGCAGGTCAAGTTCCCCGGCGCTGTGGCCACATTAGCGTGAACAGGTCAGGCCACAAGTGCGATTCTTGCACAAGGGGAGTCCCTTCCCGTACAAGCACTGTCTTTATGTGTCTTTCCCGCCTTGGGCTTCTG
>NW_027942956.1:0-218 GCF_054177405.1 Leptonychotes weddellii | reverse complement strand
CAAACTCCTTGTTACTTTTCTGCTTCCACTCTGAGCTCTGTTGCTGTTTGTTTCATTTATGTCTATCCCAAATGCCAAACGAATACCAGATACCTGCCTGAGATCTTGAACTATTTCTAGTCAATTCTTGGGAATCACAAATCTATGTTAAGCGTTATTGACACTGAAGACATAACCTTCTCCAGACATGGTTCTAAATTCTCACCTTTTTCAATCCT
>NW_027942955.1:0-218 GCF_054177405.1 Leptonychotes weddellii | reverse complement strand
AGTATGTCAGAAAGGCGTACGTGCTATGGGGGAAGATAAGGCAGGAAGAGGTTAAAGACGGTCAGGGCTGAGGTCATGCAGTGAGAAAGGATGGTCAGGGGAGTCTTGTTGAGAAGGGGATATTTGAATATAGGTCTGCAGAAGGTGAGGGGGGAAGAGTGGTCCATGGAGAGGGAGTGCCAGTGCAAAGGTCCTGGGGCAAGGGCATGGCAGCTGTT
>NW_027942954.1:0-218 GCF_054177405.1 Leptonychotes weddellii | reverse complement strand
TACCCTGTGCTCACACCCAGCAACCCCCTTCTGCCATGGAGTGTCTTGTTCAAGAGTTTATCCCAAACCCCCGGGAGTGCAGGTGGAGTCTGCCCTGGGGACGAGGCTGACCAATGGCTGTTGGTGGGGCAGCCTTCAGTCTGTCCCACTGCAGCCTCCCCGAAGGCCAAGAGTTCCGGCCCTCAGCCCTCACCCCCCCAAGGGAAATCCCACCGCAC
>NW_027942953.1:0-218 GCF_054177405.1 Leptonychotes weddellii | reverse complement strand
GTTTGTTTTTCAGAGTCCATCATCTCTCACAGTTCGTCTCCCCCTACGATTCCCCCCCTTCATTCTTCCCCTCCTACTATCTTCTTCTTCTTCTTCTTTTTTTATTAACATATATTGCATTATTTGTTTCAGAGGTACAGATCTGTGATTCAGCAGGCTTGGCACAATTCACAGTGCTCACCATAGCACATACCCTCCCCAATGTCTATCACCCAGCC
>NW_027942952.1:0-218 GCF_054177405.1 Leptonychotes weddellii | reverse complement strand
TTAACAAAGTACAACTTATCAAGTTTTTTTCTTTTATAATCTTGCTTTTTGAGTCCTGGTTAAGACCTTCCACTGATTGAATCCGGCTCATCCACATTATCTAGGATATCTCCCTTACTTAAAGTAAACTGATTTTGAACTTTAATCACGTCTATAAAATGCCAATATCTAGATTAGTGTCTGATTGAATGAGTGGGGGGACTATAGCTTAGTCAAGT
>NW_027942951.1:0-1265 GCF_054177405.1 Leptonychotes weddellii | reverse complement strand
GATGGACTCTGAAAAACAAACTGAGGGTTCTGGGGGGGAGGGAGATGGGAGGATGGGTTGGCCTGGTGGTGGGCATTGAGGAGGGCACGTTCTGCATGGAGCACTGGGTGTTATGCACAAACAATGAATCATGGAACACTTCATCTAGAACTAATGATGTAATGTATGGGGATTAACATAAGAATAAAAAAAAAATAAAAAAAAATAAAAAAAATAAATAAATAAATGGTATGCAAATAGGCTATGGTTTCAATCATTCCAAAAAGCACAACATGGCAAGAAAATGATTCAAGGCGACTGAACTCTCAAGCTGACAGAAAAGCACTAACTCCATAAAGGAAACCATGGAGAGGTTCTATATTTGTGTTCTCTTTCATATTTGAATTATTCTGTGTTTAATGCCAAGAGAAAAATCAAAGACATCTGCAAACACGTTGACAATATATACCATGGTGCAGAGGCTTTTTATTTAGCTAAGCTGGAGCTGATTTCCCAGAATTCCCTTCACCCTTTGGTTCTGGGTTAGGGTTGATGACAAGAGAATTTGTGTGTGATTTGGAAGGTGGCAGTGAAGCAATTGACATTACATCCACAAAGTCAATGCAGGGCACCAAGTGCAGCTCCACCTGATGCTGATGGCCTGGCTCTTGTGCTGCCAAGCATCAGCAGCTGGGCTTCAGGTGCTCCACCCCTGCTGACCTCCTCCTTCCACTTTTCTGTGGCCTGGGCCAGGTGCGCATGTGGCTTGGTGGAGAAGGCTGCCAGCTTCTTCTTGCAAGTCAACCACACATTGACACTGGAGGTGGGGAGAGAGAGGAGGTGGGGAGTTTGTCCTTATGGATTCCAGTATGCCCTTGTTCTTTCCTCTTACAGCCAACTTTTCTTCCCAAGTTCAAGCCCTGCTGACATGCAGCCTTTAGGCCTACCACAGAACCAGGCCAAAATCCTCTTAAAGACTTTTCCACCAGCTCCCACCATCCATATAATAAATCCCTTATTCCATATCAGAGTGGATCTACCTCCCCGATTACACCCTGACTGATTCACATCTTTCATGGGAAAAACAAACTTCAAGTCAGGAGACTGGATTCTAGCCCCAGCTTTACTGTCGCCTAGCTGTGTGTTGGCACATCACTTGAATTCTCTGAATCTCTGTTTTGTTAGATTACATGAATATTAGTGGCCACTCCAGCTCAAAGTCTGAGATAGTTAGTAAAACACCACTACAGAATTTACAACTTGCTGAGACATGATTTTCACTCAGA
>NW_027942950.1:0-218 GCF_054177405.1 Leptonychotes weddellii | reverse complement strand
GCTGGGATGCCACTTCGACGACCTTCTGGAAAACATACCTGTGGCCTCGGTGGCTGGGTGTGAGCCTGCGGAGGGGGGCTTCCCTGCCTGCAAGCGTCTCTCAAGACTCATGGAACCATGTGCTCACGTGTGTGAGTTTTCCCGCATGTAAATTATACCTTCATTTAAAAATGACACATTGAAGACTTTAGGACACACAAACACACACAAACTATGCT
>NW_027942949.1:0-218 GCF_054177405.1 Leptonychotes weddellii | reverse complement strand
TTTAACTGGGCCAGAAGCAGTCACTGTTTTACAAGTACTTGCTCATAAAATCCCAACAGAACAACTGGTATTCGAACCATAAAAGTGTTGGTATTTTATGAGGAGAGAAATGGTAACTACTGCGTACCAGGAACAGTTTCATCTGATAGCACTGATAGAATAATCAGATAGTAATCAAAAGTGGTGCAACCAGTCAACACCAAATTGACAGTTTTTTT
>NW_027942948.1:0-218 GCF_054177405.1 Leptonychotes weddellii | reverse complement strand
GGCATTTGTGAAAGCAAAGATCTTCTTAAAATAGGGGCCCTCGAACCAGAATTAAACACAAAGTAGGAACTTTAGGACCACCAGCACAGACAGGGCTGAGATACGACACAGCTCTACAGAGTAGGTGGGAAGCTAGATCTGCCACCAGGCCTGCTATGGAACACTGACACCCCAAACCGGAAAACCAGATCAACATTCCAAGCATCCTTACCATCTTC
>NW_027942947.1:0-218 GCF_054177405.1 Leptonychotes weddellii | reverse complement strand
GGGCGCCTGGATGGCTCGGTCGTTAAGCGTCTGCCTTCGGCTCAGGTCATGATCCCAGGGTCCTGGGATTGAGCCCCACATCGGGCTCCCTGCTCCGTGGGAAGCCTGCTTCTCCCTCTCCCACTCCCCCTGCTTGTGTTCCCTCTCTCGCTATCTCTCTGTCAAATAAATAAATAAAATCTTTAAAAAAAAGAAAAAGGGAACAGTTGTTGAAGATG
>NW_027942946.1:0-218 GCF_054177405.1 Leptonychotes weddellii | reverse complement strand
GAGGTCCTCAGGGCTGAGCCTGGACTTTGGTGGCATGTCGGGCAGCCAGCATGCCAGTTGTAGGAGTCCCATTGAGCGGCCTTGGCACAGGCCATGAGAGTGTGTGGCCCAGAGCAGCGTGCGCCAGGGTGGCACTTCAGGCAGAGGTCCTGGCGGTGTGTGCGGTGGAGCCTGGTTGTGGCAGCTCCCATGGGTGCAGAGGAGAGCCCCGGGCCGGG
>NW_027942945.1:0-218 GCF_054177405.1 Leptonychotes weddellii | reverse complement strand
TGTTTTTCAGAGTCCATCTTCTCTCATGGTTCGTCCACCCCTCCGATTTCCCCCGCTTCATTCCTCCCCTCCCGCTACCTTCTTCTTCTTTTTTTTTCTTAACATATCTTGCATTATTTGTCTCAGAGGTACAGATCTGAGACTCAACAGTCCTGCACAATTCACAGCGCTTAACAGAGCACGTACCCTCCCCAGTGTCTATCACCCAGTCACCCCAT
>NW_027942944.1:0-218 GCF_054177405.1 Leptonychotes weddellii | reverse complement strand
ATGAATAAATAAAAATCTTAAAAAAAAAAAGTATATATTTGGGGTGCACAATGTGATGATTGAATATATGTAGGCGATGTGAATGATCACTACAATCAAGCTAATGAACACGTCCATCACCTCACAGTTAGCTTTTTGCGGGGAGGAGTGGGGGTAAGAACACTTAAGATCTACTCTTCTGGCAAATTTCCAGTATATGGTACAGTATTATTAACTAT
>NW_027942943.1:0-218 GCF_054177405.1 Leptonychotes weddellii | reverse complement strand
CGTGGAGCACAAAATCGGAACTTTTAGAAGTCGCTTTCACTGAGGGACATCGCTCCAGTGGCTAAGCAGGGCATCGAACCCTCGTGGGACAGTGTGGTCTCAGGACCGTTGGGGTCACAGAAAGACCAGGGGTGCCTGAGTGCGGCAGAGCTCCCAGGTATCAGAGCAGGGAAGCCGGCTACAGAGACGGAGCTGAGGCGCAGGCTCTCAGCTCGGGG
>NW_027942942.1:0-218 GCF_054177405.1 Leptonychotes weddellii | reverse complement strand
TAATGTCACATGATCATTAGCATTCTTTCTTCTGACATGGTCTCTCTGAGAGCCAGTGAAGCATATCAGCAAGTACCTACTAGAGTCAAAGCAGAGGTGAAAGGCCCGCAGAGCCAGGACATCATAGCTGTGTTCCTGACCACGCTATTTCTCCAGCTGGTGAGATCCCAAGGCACAGAAGCAGGTATTACAGCCAGCGAGCTTGTGTGACCCATGTC
>NW_027942941.1:0-218 GCF_054177405.1 Leptonychotes weddellii | reverse complement strand
GGAGGGTGGAGAGGAGGAGTGGAGTGGGGCAGGGGGGGTGTGGCGGGGAGGGCCAGAGCCCAGAGGTCCCGGTGTGGCCCTGTGGAAGTGGTGGGCGGCTGTGGCGCCTGGGTAGGAGGCTGAGGTCTGAGGCTTGGGACTCCAAGGAGTCACAGGCCGGGTGTCCCGACGAGGTGGTGCTCGCTGCTGTGAGTTGGCATGGGGAGAAGGCCTGGCTG
>NW_027942940.1:0-1265 GCF_054177405.1 Leptonychotes weddellii | reverse complement strand
GGGCCGGAGTTGAAGAGCATCGCGGCGACAGGCGTGGATCCTGGTTCATCCCACCCCCCCCGCCCCCATCCTTCTCCCTTGTGTCTGCCTGGCACTGAAGCCTGGCGTCCACTGTTCTCGACCAGCCTGCCTGCCCCGGCCCTGTGGCTGTCTGGGTCTGCCCCTTTCTCCCCCCAACACCCAATACCGACAGACTGAAACAGGAGATAATTGCAAAACCATTTCTTTCTGTTTTAACCTTGACTGTGCTTTCTCCTTTTTATTTATGTCAGAGGTAGATTACTTCTCTCATTTTGTTTTCCTGATGGTGACACCATCAGGTTGCCAGTGTCCAAGCCCACACCTGTGAGAGAGGGAGCATTTGTTTCAGGGAATTCTGAATAGAGTCGAATGCATACAAGTAGAGAGGAAGGAGTCCGCTGAGCCTTTAAGGGAAATGGGCATGTAACTCAGGTCCCATTTTCAGGCAAGCGTGACCGTTTGGGGGACCCCCAGAGGGGGTCCTCCTCTCCTCATTCCCAGCTCATTGCTAAAGGGTTGGGTATTAGGAAGTTTGACGTATTTCCTCTCCTCTGCACCATGTACACCAATTCTTTCCAACCTCTAATCACGTAAGGTGAAACTAAACATTTTTTACAGCCAAGATACTCGTGACAAGGTTGTATGTTTTTTCCAAGTAGAAGGTCCCGTTTCTTGGTCGGTTACCCCGGCCTCTGTGAGCATCTTGCTTCCACTGTAGCCAGCCCCTCCTCTGACCACCCGTGTGCATTCCGGATGAGGGACGCGGGGCCAGCACGGTGACACGATCCCGTTCCTGACCAACGATTCGACCCTGCTCTTACGTTGATTTGATTCGTTTCTGCAGAACTAGGGGAATGCCTTTCCAAATGGCCATAGCCTCACACCCACCGACTAGCTGGTCTTGGCTTCTGCTTCAGGTCCTGTTCCAGTTGCCAGCGATCAAGGAAGAAGCCACGTTGCCAAAATCCAGTGGTCAGCCTCCACTTCTCGTCTTGACTTCTCAGCAGCCTCCGACTGCTGATGGCTCCTCCGTTTCTTTCCTCTTGGCTTACTGAAGTGCGTCCCTGTCTCCAGGTGGTTCTTTGACCTTCTGAGTCCCTCCCTATAGTTCTCATCGATGGCTACCTCTCTTCTCCTACCCTCCCTCAGTGATGTTCAGTCTCGTGGCTTTAAATGCGCCTGCCACTGATCCCCAGAATATCCCCACCCAGCCCTGTCTCTTGACCTCAAAACTCGTGTGTCCA
>NW_027942939.1:0-218 GCF_054177405.1 Leptonychotes weddellii | reverse complement strand
GGCATTTTGGGAAGAGACACAGATGAGGGGAGGCTGGGCTGGGGTTCTCTGCTCTGCTTTCAGCCACCATTTTTTGGATTTCTGCAGGAGGCGCAGGGACGCAGAGTAGTCTGGCTTCAGGAGGGGTGGGCGTGAGGTTGGCTGGGAGGCCAAGCAAACTACAGGGGGCAGAGCGTCCTTGCTGGAGAAGAGGGCCTGCAGCCTGGTCTGTGGGGAGG
>NW_027942938.1:0-218 GCF_054177405.1 Leptonychotes weddellii | reverse complement strand
GTGGTGGGTATTGAGGAGGGCACATTCTGCATGGAGCACTGGGTGTTATGCACAAACAATGAATCATGGAACACTTCATCTAAAACTAATGATGTAATGTATGGGGATTAACATAAGAATAAAAAAAAAAAAAGAAAAGAAACTTGACCTCTCAGTTTTCCACCCGTAAAATGGGGACGGCAGGACCTACCTTGTGGAGCGGCTGAGAGGAAATGTAT
>NW_027942937.1:0-218 GCF_054177405.1 Leptonychotes weddellii | reverse complement strand
TGGGGAGACCTGGGTGGGAGGAGCATTTCTGCCGCCGGCAGCACCTGGCTGCTCCTGACCTCTCTTCTGTTAGATTGGGCCGTGTGGGCTGGATTCCACCATCCGGATAGGAGGTGCTGGCCGGGGAGACGGGTCTGAGCGAGACCTGGTTTTGCATCTGTTTTCCCAGCCTGAGTCGGGCCTGGAGGGCGACATTCCCGTCGCTGGAGAGCACAGGC
>NW_027942936.1:0-218 GCF_054177405.1 Leptonychotes weddellii | reverse complement strand
TTTAAACATCTTTAACACTAAAAAAAAAACTAATAAATGTGAATTTTTCAAAGTTGTAAACAGAAAACAATACTTTTCCTTTAGGACAACCAAAGTCAAGAAACTGAGCCTGTGAGCTAATTTCAAACTACAAACCATAGAAATGCAAGTCCAACCATCTTGTGTAATTGGAGCCAAATTCTTCCACCCCATTGTACTGTCCTGAGTATGAGAGGTAA
>NW_027942935.1:0-218 GCF_054177405.1 Leptonychotes weddellii | reverse complement strand
TGTGGGATTTGCAGCATCTGGGATTATTAGAAATGCAGAGTCTCAAACTTCACCCTAAAAGTATCAAATCAAAATCTGACCTTTCATAAGATGTGGTGATTTGTGTGCACAACCTACCTTGAGAAGCACAGATTATACCTTTCTGAGGTCTCAGCTAATAGAAGACCTGGCACACAACTTCTCAAGTGGATGATCTCCAGTGTGTACAGAAACTATGA
>NW_027942934.1:0-218 GCF_054177405.1 Leptonychotes weddellii | reverse complement strand
TATCATTCTTTTGAGATTCCTTTAATCCCAAAGTCTTAACTTTTCTTGCTGAAGCAGGCAGGGTAGTATCTCTGTCAACATTAAGATTTTGTTGAGATTCTTTTTGTTTTTTAAATCTTTGTGATTTCTGAAAGGATACTGGTCCTTTCAATACTTCTGACGTTTTAACATCATAAGCACCTGGAGATGGTGCACAACCAGAAGGGTCATTGAATCGT
>NW_027942933.1:0-218 GCF_054177405.1 Leptonychotes weddellii | reverse complement strand
TGGGTATTAAAGAGGGCATGTACTGAATGGAGCACTGGGTGTTATACGCAAACAATGAATCATGGAACACTACATCAAAAACTAATGATGTAATGTATGGTGATTAACATAACATAATAAAATTTAAAAAAAGAATAAAAAAAGAGTTCTGATATATAAGCCACATAAAACTTTTCTGCCTTTGATATAACTGCTCTTTCTTGTGGAGGATTCCTGCT
>NW_027942932.1:0-218 GCF_054177405.1 Leptonychotes weddellii | reverse complement strand
CTGTCATGTGACCAAGGCTTAACCAATTAAATGTAGAGTGGAAGTGTCATGTGACAGCTTTCTTAAAAGACAATGGTAATCCAAAGATACAAAAGTAGGGATCCGAAAGGGTACGTGCACCCCGATGTTTATAGCAGCAATGTCCACAATAGCCAAACTGTGGAAAGAGCCAAGATGTCCATCGACAGATGAATGGATAAAGAAGATGTGGTATATAT
>NW_027942931.1:0-218 GCF_054177405.1 Leptonychotes weddellii | reverse complement strand
TATCTCTTCCAGGGGCAGATGGGTGGCTCAGTCGGTTAAATGTCCAACTCTTGGTCTTGGCTCAGGTCTTGATCTCAGGGTTGTGGGTTTGAGCCCTGCGTTGGGCCCCATGCTGGGCTTGGAGCCTACTTAAGAAAAAAAAAAAAGGAACTGTCTCTTCCATACTGTTTTACTCCTTGTAGGAGCTTTTTTTTTTTTTATTGAGGTAAAATTCATGT
>NW_027942930.1:0-218 GCF_054177405.1 Leptonychotes weddellii | reverse complement strand
TCCCACTTGGTCGTGGTGAATAATCCTTTTAATGTACTGTTGGATCCTATTGGCTAGTATTTTGGTGAGAATTTTTCCATCCATGTTCATCAAGGATATTGGTCTGTAATTCTCTTTTTTGATGGAGTCTTTGTCTGATTTTGGGATCAAGGTAATACTGGAATGAGTTTGGAAGTTTTCCTTCCATTTCTGTTTTTTGGAACAGTTTCAAAAGAATA
>NW_027942929.1:0-1265 GCF_054177405.1 Leptonychotes weddellii | reverse complement strand
TGTGCTTTATGCACATTAACCCATGTCATTCTCACAGCTATTAAAACTATTAATTACTATTAACACTCTCATTTCATAGATGAGAGAAGCGAGACTCACAAAGGTTGAATGATTTGCCCAAGAATCCTCAGGTAGTAGATGGCAAAACTAGAATTCAGACCCAGGGAATCTGGCTCTAGAGCCCACGGCATGCACCGTCTCTCAAGCTGGGAAAGCCTATCCACCGAACTCCCACTGAGCTGAAACCTGAATGCTGAGTAAATTCCAGCCGTGCAAAGGTCCAGGGGCAGAATGTTCTTGGTAGCAAGCTATAGATCTGCACTGCTTTTCCTCTTGCGATTCTGTAGCCCATTGCCTTGTTTCTGCCTTTAGTTGGTGCTCGATTCTCTCATAGTGAGTCAACTACCAGCTGACATTTCTGGTCTTCCTGCTTTAGCCATCGAACTACTGTTACCTGCCACCTAGGATAAGGATCTATTCTGGGCATATCCAGAGGAAATGAAATCAGTATCTTAAAGAGATACCTGTGTTTCCATATTCATGGAAGCATTATTCACAATAGCCAAGAAATGGAAACAACCTCTGTCCATCAACAGATGAATGAATAAAGAAACTGTGGTACATATGTATAATGTAGTATTAATCAGCTTTAAAAAAGGAAATCCCGATATTTGCAGCAACATACATGAACCTGGAAGACATTATGCTAAGTGAAACAAGTCAGACAGAGAAAGACAGATACTGTATGATCTTACCCACATGTGAAATCCAGAACAGCCAAACTCACAGAAGTGAAGAGAGTGGTGGTTGCCGGGTGTTAGGAGGTGGGGGAAATAGAGAGACATTGGTCAAAGGTATAAAGTTTCACTTATAAGATAAGTTTTGGAGATCTGTGAGTATAGTCAATAATACTGTGTTGTATACTTGAAATTTGCTAAGAGGGTAGATCTTAAGTGTTCACCCAACACACAAAAAAAGGCAATTATGTGAGGTGATGGATATATTAATTAGCTTGATTATGGCGATCATTTCACAATGCATATGTGTATCAAAACATCAATTTGCATACCATAAATGTATATAATTTCTTTTGTCAATTATACTCCAATAAAACTGGAAAAATTCTAAAAAATAAAAATTCTGAGACAACCTTGGACGATAAAATCAATCTTTGGGTGACTGATTCCAGTTTTGTCCTAAGGGGAGGAAAAGAAGTCAGCAAATTCAGATTTGTTGAAATGTAACAATTCACTTGAGAGAAAGTA
>NW_027942928.1:0-218 GCF_054177405.1 Leptonychotes weddellii | reverse complement strand
GATGTAAATTGCTTATCTCATAAATCCAGTGTTTCTTAAGCAGACCCATGTAGGGGCTATAGATATTTTGTGGAAGATCTAAGCGTTCTTTCTAAGAATTTACTTTTTTTGTTAGTTTGTTTTAAAGATTTTATTTATTTATTTTGACAGAGACACAGCGAGAGAGGGAACACAAGCAGGGGGAGTGGGAGAAGGAGAATAGGCTTCCCGCAGAGCAG
>NW_027942927.1:0-218 GCF_054177405.1 Leptonychotes weddellii | reverse complement strand
TAAATAAATAAAATCTTTAAAAAAAAAAAAAAGCCTTGAAGATTAGCCAGTACATAAGAAGTATCCTGAAATCTGATTGCTCATATATGAAGAAAACTTGATAAGGATTTTCCAAAATGTGATAGGAACCGCAGAAATTCACAAGACATTATTTATTAATAGTGGACTATGAAGTTATAACTTTTCTAAGCTTCCAGTTACTTTAAAAAATTTTAGTG
>NW_027942926.1:0-218 GCF_054177405.1 Leptonychotes weddellii | reverse complement strand
TTATTTATTTGTTAGAGAGAGAGAGAGAGAGAGAGGCAGGCGGAGGAAGAAGCAGGCTCCCCGCTGAGCAAGGAGCCTGATGTGGGGCTCGATCCCAGGGACCCAGGGATCATGACCTGAACCGAAGGCCAGGCGTCCCTAAATACAACTTTTAAAGTATTCTGATTTCATGTCAGTTTAACTTTAAGCCACAAAGTAAGAGAAACTTCTAGGAATGT
>NW_027942925.1:0-218 GCF_054177405.1 Leptonychotes weddellii | reverse complement strand
TAGGGAAGGCACAGTTGAGGAGATGTAAACAAGAGAAGTGCTGAGGGGGGCTGGGATGGGATGGCAGGGAGCAGGTGTGTTCACACAGCCTCCACTCTCCGGTCAAGTCGTGCGATCCAAAGGATCAAGACATGGGTCTGGTCCAGGGTAGAGGCATCAAAGACAAGGCCTGCAGCCTGCCTCTAGGATGGACAAATGTTGTACACTGGCTCCGACGT
>NW_027942924.1:0-218 GCF_054177405.1 Leptonychotes weddellii | reverse complement strand
AGATTCTCTACCGAGCAGGGAGCCCAATGCGGGGCTTGATCCCAGGACTCTGAGATCATGACCTGAGCTGAAGGCAGACATTTAATTGACTGAGCCACCCAGGCACCCCTGTAAAGTTCTTTAAAAAAAAAAAAAAAAAACTAAGAAAGATTCAGATTAATAAACTGGGACAAATGGGTGAATTAAAAAACTGTCTTTTCTTGTACTTGCATTTTTTT
>NW_027942923.1:0-218 GCF_054177405.1 Leptonychotes weddellii | reverse complement strand
GATGTAAATTGCTTATCTTATAAATCCAGTGTTTCTTAAGCAGACCCATGTAGGGGCTATAGATATTTTGTGGAAGATCTAAGCGTTCTTTCTAAGAATTTACTTTTTTTGTTAGTTTGTTTTAAAGATTTTATTTATTTATTTTGACAGAGACACAGCGAGAGAGGGAACACAAGCAGGGGGAGTGGGAGAAGGAGAATAGGCTTCCCGCAGAGCAG
>NW_027942922.1:0-218 GCF_054177405.1 Leptonychotes weddellii | reverse complement strand
TATCTCTTCCAGGGGCAGGTGGGTGGCTCAGTCGGTTAAATGTCCAACTCTTGGTCTTGGCTCAGGTCTTGATCTCAGGGTTGTGGGTTTGAGCCCTGCGTTGGGCCCCATGCTGGGCTTGGAGCCTACTTAAGAAAAAAAAAAAAGGAACTGTCTCTTCCATACTGTTTTACTCCTTGTAGGAGCTTTTTTTTTTTTTATTGAGGTAAAATTCATGT
>NW_027942921.1:0-218 GCF_054177405.1 Leptonychotes weddellii | reverse complement strand
CATTCTTTTGAGATTCCTTCTTTAATCCCAAAGTCTTAACTTTTCTTGCTGAAGCAGGCAGGGTAGTATCTCTGTCAACATTAAGATTTTGTTGAGATTCTTTTTGTTTTTTAAATCTTTGTGATTTCTGAAAGGATACTGGTCCTTTCAATACTTCTGACGTTTTAACATCATAAGCACCTGGAGATGGTGCACAACCAGAAGGGTCATTGAATCGT
>NW_027942920.1:0-218 GCF_054177405.1 Leptonychotes weddellii | reverse complement strand
CTCTCCCCCAGGGAGCGCCGCTATATCAGGGAAAAACAAGTGGGTTAATGTAACGTGAGACTCCTGGGTCAGCCTTCACAGGGATCTGTACTGGTTTGGGGTGGGGGCGTATGGAAGGTGGGGCAGTCAGAATATAGGGACCTGCCTGAGCCGCAGCAGTGCCGGGAGGGAGAGAAACCCAGAACGAGGGATATTGGCACGTGTGTGTTCCCAGGGTG
>NW_027942919.1:0-218 GCF_054177405.1 Leptonychotes weddellii | reverse complement strand
TGGGGAGTAACATAAGAATAAAAAAAAAAAAAAAAGATTTGGGCCAGGAATGAGGCCCAGCATTACTTCTGTCTTCATCTACTGATCAGAATCACAGAATAACATACCTCGATTCAGGGCATGGTGCCACAGACCTCAGCCCTTGATGGAAGGTATATCTAAGGATTTGGGGCCATCTTTAATCCCCCGAGATCCATTTGGCTGTAGCCATATGATGC
>NW_027942918.1:0-1265 GCF_054177405.1 Leptonychotes weddellii | reverse complement strand
GATGGGTATTAAAGAGGGCACATTCTGCATGGAGCACTGGGTGTTATGCACAAACAATGAATCATGGAACACTACATCTAAAACTAATGATGTAATGTATGGGGATTAACATAAGAATAAAAAAATTTTTTTAAATAAATAAAAAATAAAATAAATAAATAAATAAAAATAAAATAAAATAAAAAGAGGATGGTTCTGCCATATCATCTTGCTACTCCGACACAAATCTGAATGGCTTGTGCAATAGAAATTAAAAATAACACTTTTTTGAGCATTTACCTTGTGCTAGCCACTGTTCCAAGAATCTTGCATGTAATGATTATCTTAATCCTCATTATTACCCAACGTGGTGGGTGTTATTATAGTTGTCCATTTTACAGATGGATTAAGGCACTGAGGTTAAAATAACTGCCCAAGGGGTGCCTGGCTGGCTCTTGATTTCGGGGTTGTGGGTTCGAGCCCCACTTTGGGTGAGGAAATTACTAAAAAAAAAAATTAAAAAAAGTAAAATCTTAAAAAAAAAGTAACTGCCTAAGACCATGCAGCTGATAATTGGGAGAGACAGAAAATCAGTTCCTCTCTCTGAGCTTTATTTTCCTCATCAGAGGCTTGATTGAGATACGTACTCATGTCCAAAATTCTAGGTCTGTGCTGAGTTGACCCAGGAAACTTTGTGGAGTATATAGGAATTTCAGAGTTGCTTTAGTGATGTTAGTGATGGAAAAGAAACCATCCAGGTAGCTTTACATGACCTGCAAGTCTTTAAAAGGATTATATTCCTTCCTCCTCCTCCTCAAAGTACTTGTCTCTGAGAGGGAAAGACCCATGGCATGCAGTAAACCGAGCATCTGTCCCATCACAGAAGCCAGAGAGTCTCTGGACAGAGGCAGGAACAGCTGGAGAGATCATTGTAGCTGTTTCTCTTCTTGCAAACCCTTAAGCATTAAGAACAGATTCTAGAAGAGTAAAACTTCTCGAAGAATTATCTGCACTGGCTCTTTCCACTTCCTGCCCTCCTCTTCTCTCCTCCACTTCTTGCCCTCAGGCGTTCTGCCCTCCCTCCTGCCCCAGCTACTCTTGTCAAGGTCACCGCTGGCCTGGGCATTATCCCATCCAGGGGGCAAGCCCCCATCCTCTTGGCGTCCGCCCGTGGCGCTTGATGCCCGCGACCCCTCCTTCCTTCCTGACACTTGCTGAAGAGCCCGGGCTGCCAGGAGTCTGTTCTGTCTTAGTGGCTCTGCCCCATTAGCTGCTCTGCTCTGAAC
>NW_027942917.1:0-12567 GCF_054177405.1 Leptonychotes weddellii | reverse complement strand
TTCTGCATGGAGCACTGGGTGTTATGCACAAACAATGAATCATGGAACACTTCATCTAAAACTAATGATGTAATGTATGAGAATTAACATAAGAATAAAAAAAAATAAAAATAAAACAGAAACAAATAGAAAAAAAAAAGTAAATAGGTCACTGACTAAATAAAAGAAAATGTTCTTTATCTTGAAAGTGACGATTGTTACAGGAGTGAATGTATTTGTTAAAACTCACTGAAATGTACATTTAAAACTGACACCTTTGGTTATATGTAATTCACACCTCAATAAAATTGATTTTTTTTAAAAAGGGAAAAAAAAAAAAAAACCCACAACATAAAACCACAGCTCAAGTGTGCTTTGGGGGATAGGTCTTCCCTAACTATGCTGCCGGTTACTGCTCCCCAAACCTCCATCCCCACCCCCCACCCCCGGCATTTTCTCTCTCTCCCTCTTTATTTCTTTCACGGAAGGTATCACCACCTATCACTGGCGAGCTTCCATATCTGTGTACCTGCTTACTCTCTGAGATCCCCGTGGGCTGTAAACCCTGCGAGGGCAAAGACTTTACAGATCATTTTCTCCTCCAGATCCTGGTTGTTGCACACAGTAAGCTCAACAAAGATCTGCTGAAGAAATAAACAGATGATGGCAGCCTCCTGTTCTCAAAGCTTCCATCCTTCAGCTTCCTGTTCTCGAATTCCCTTCTCCTTTTCACCTCACCCCGCAAGGAAAAACAGAAAGCCTCTCCGTCCCTCAAGGCAGGTTTCTAATCGTCTGAGACTAGTGAAGGGCACTAGTTAACAGAGAAAGAGAAGAAGTTGTTTGTGACTTACTGGTTGCTTAGTTCTCTTATTTCACACGGCTTGAAGCACCATTCTTTGGCCAGCTTTTCTTGTTGGGATGCTTCTTCTAAAAACATTATCTTTAAAAGAAAGAAAGAGAAGAATCACAAATTAATGAGCCATAGGAATTTGTTGTTGTTAAATAGCTAAATCTTTTTAAAAGGTGTTCGATAACCAAATGGGATAGAGTTCAGAGACAAAAAGATAGGGGTTTGCCTTTGCTTGTCCAAGGAAGCAAACTGCATGAAATTTCTTTTTCTGCCTTTCTACAGATACAAGTAAGACTTCAAAAATTCTAATTTGAAGATACAGGGTATTAAAAATGGCTAATTGATACCTATTTCTCCCCATACCCCAAAATGATTAAAGGAAACAATTATTTATAGAAAGTGTACCTCACTGCAGATGAATAAAAGATTTTTGTTCAGCTGTTAAAGGAAACTCATGTCCGGAGTACGGTAGTAGGATCTCATGGGGCAAGTTATTAACACTGAATATAATTGCACATCATAATTGCCTGACAATCGAATCTTAGCATGAATTATGTTGATGCTCTGGTGCTGGACATCTGCCATAAAGAGGTCTGCTATATTTTTCTAGTACTGGGGATGAGATGCTAACAGAGCGATCTCTCATGCAGGCTGATGAGCCCATGCACAACACTCGGGAAACCTTGGATGGACCTCTTACTCTCTCTTGGTCTGGTCTCCCCAGTGCACCCTGGAGATAAAATCAGTACATACTTCACAGGGCTGTTGTAAAGACTAAATATGATAACTGTGGTGAAGAAGTTAGCACATCCCTAGAATATATTAAATACTAGACACATTGTATCTATTGCTGATTCCTTTTTAAATATAGTGTTATTGTCTTCTCTATAAAAATGGATTGCAAAGCAAGAAAAAACAAAGGGACAATGGAATATATATGCAGGAAATATCGTGCATTTCATTTATAAATGTAATATTGGGAGAATAAATGTTTTATGGAACATGAAATACTGAAAAAAGACTGCTAAATAAAATGTATCTAATTAATTAGAAGCAAGGCACTATGCTGCCTGAAAAATAATTTGTGGAACTGAAAATAAAGTAAAATAAATGTTGATTGAAATCTCTATTCATTAATGATAAGCTTTTTTTAAAAAATGGGATTTTTTTATCTCAGAAGAGAAAATGAAAATGTAATTCCTACAAATGAGAAAATATAATTTGATGATCCTAAAAACAGATTTGAATCAATAAGTATCAAAGCAGATCCATAATTAATTTAAAAAACACAAAAACAATTTATCTCTATAACTCAGAGCTGATTTACCATTAAACACATAAATCACATACATGCATACCTACATAAAAATATTTGTAAAGCACTATATTCACACATTTGAATATATATTTGAAATAAATGGTTTTTGAGGAAAATATAAATGATCAAAACTTATTCTGGAGAGACAGGGAAACTGAAAGAACTAGTAACTCTAGTAGAAACTGAGTAAGTTTTTTTTGTTGTTTCTTTGTTGTTTTTTTTAGAGAGAGAGTGCGAGCAGGTGTGGAGGGACAGAGAGAGAGGGAGAGAATCTCAAGCACACTCATGCTGAGCCTGGACCCTGATGCAGGTCTCGATCTCACAACCATGAGATCATGACCTGAGCCAAAATCAAGAGTCATTCGCTTAACCGACTGAGCCACCCAGGCGCCCCATGAAGTTTTACTAACCCATTAAGTAAGCTTATGGTTCAGAACCACACTGTCTAATAGAACTAAAATGCCTGTCATAAATACAAGTTTCTCCTTCTAATAATTGGAGCTCTCCCCTGAGGACATGGTTTTCCCTGGGCTTCTCAAATGGCAGGTGTTCACACATCAGAGTCAGGCAATGAGTTGGTTCCTTCCATACCCACCACAGTTCTTCCCAAACCATTTCTCCTGCACCTTCTTGTAAACTAAGTTCCTTTAAGACCTGCCCCTTCCAGCTTTCAAGAGCACCTTTCTCTCACTGTCTAGATTTGTTGATGCCTGCCTCACATTCTTTCTCTCCACTCCAAGCCCTGCCTTCATTCCTTTGAAAATCATCATGGACTTTTGACACCATGACAACCTATTTCCACGAACTCCTTTTCAGCGATTTGTTCATAAACAGATGAACAAATAAAGTTCACGAACTTCATATTATGGTCACACCTTGGACATGCTCATGACCCACAACTGCTCCACCTCCAAAAATCCTGAATCACATATCAGGCCACAGTGACCTCTCTTTCCAGTTTGCCATTTCAACTACTCCAACCAATCTTCCACCTGGAAAAGCCCTCCCTTTACCTTCTCCTCTCTACTCTTCCCCAGTCCATCAGTCCATCAGTGGTCTTCTTCCACATTGTCCTTGTCCAGCTTAGATTCTACCACCTGTTATTTCGTATTTTTTAGTTCTTAGTCAACATACATCTGGTAGAGGTTCAGCCTTAACTGAATCCAACTCTCCCCTTCTCTGGGCTACACATGTGGAGCCAGGCAGGGTTGGAGCAAAGCACACGATGTGGTAGATGGAATGTCCATAATCATCAAGATCAGATGCGCTCCTACCAATGCCTGTTGCTGGTGCCCTAAGACATCTCTCTAGCACTGCAGTCTTTACTTTTAGTAAAACAGAAAACATAATTGTATAGCCACCAACAGATCATTGAAAATGTTTTTTCAGTGATAGATTAATATTATCAAATAACTCAGAAGGAATTCAAAGAATTGAGACATATTGCTATGACAAAGCTCCTCCCAGTCACGTTCACTTGATTTACGTGAAAATGTTTCTCAGCACTTACATCTATAAAAATGGAAAATAAGAAAAAAATTGATGCTGCTCCTATTTCGTTCTACCAACAAGTAACACGCATCCACACATATATGGAAAAAACAGCTTTTTTATTTAACATTTAACAAATTACCTTATGGTCCCAGGAAATTTTAAATACATTTATGCACACAAATTTGACTGCAATGGTTGATTAATAAAAGACTTTCAAATATAAAACTATATTGCATTAGCATAGACTCTGTAAGGAAAGTAGAATAGAATTAATAGTTCAAGAAGAAAAAGGGACTATATAGCATTTCAGATCATTAAAGAGAAGCTAGTTCATGATTTTCTAAAAAATAGATTAAGGTAGATATCAAATCACTATATTTTTATTCTATCAGATACACTTTAAAAAGTAATGTCACAGTTCAATTTTGATAGGTATATATAATTTGCCAAAAATTATGGGCTTTAAGTGTATTTAAATTTAATAAAAACTATACATATCAACTTTTAAAAGTGCAAATGCACTTAAGTTTTTCAAAATTCCTTTAAGGGGCACATTAGTTTAAAAAAAAAAATGTGAAGAGCATTTCTCTAGTAAACTCATTCCAGCCCTCCATCATGAAGATTTGAAATCTACTCTCTCTTCAAATTTCTCACTGCATTTAAAAGCGTACATCACACATGTATGATAGTGAAAAATTGCAAACAATTTCAAAGTCAGTAAGAGATTGGTTAAATACAACTAAACACGGCAGCAATTAAAAGTGACAGTGAAGGGGCACCTGGGAGGCTCAGTTGGTTGAGCGTCTGCCTCTTGGTTTCAGCTCAGCTCACGATCTCATGGTTCAAGGGACTGAGCCCTGCGTTGGGCTCCGCACTCAGCAGGGAGTCTGCTTGAAAGATTCTCTCCCTCTGGCCCGCCCCCCACTCATTCAATGCTCTCTCTCTCTCAAATAAATAAATAAATCTTAAAAAAAAAAAATGACAATGAAGGCTTATAGCTATCAAATGGAACATTATCCCTGATACGATCTTAAGGTATTTTTAAAAATGCAGGTTACTAGATAACATGTATGGTATAATCACATTTTTTAGTAAGAATGCGGTGTGTGTGTTGGCATGTCTGAACATTGATGGTAGTGATCATTTCCTCATCGTACACTCTTTGGGATTCAAAATTGTTAATAAATGTTTTTCTTGTAGCAAAAATATCAAAGTTAATTCCATTTTAATTGTATATGAAAGTGTAAAGTAAAAAAAAAAAAGAATACATAAATGTAATCTCCACTCATGTGGTTGGGGAATTAAGATACACAGAGACAGATGATACACGAGACAAGGAAGGGATAATGACAGAGCGCCGTGGGCCCCGGGGGGTTCAGAGAGAGACAGTGGGTGTGTTCAGTGAAGGTTTCAAAGGCAGAACTCTGACGAAAAGTATCTGGAGTTGGAGACAAAAGAATGGAAGGGGTAAATAATGATATGAGCAGAAGCACAGAGGCAAAAAACTGCAAGATGTATTACAGACAGTAGTCTTCTTTAAATACCACTGCAACAGTGGGTTGGAAAGAACTTTAATCCACAAATCAAGTACTTAATTAATAGACTGTTCTCTGGCTCTTATTCATGTATTCACTCAACAATTACTGCCTGCATGTAAAACATTATTCCAGGGAGTAGGAACAATAAATCGATAGGTGAATATAAGATATACTGCATACATTAGTGGGTGCTGTGATGAAAAATAAAGCAAGGTAAATGGATGAGATAAAACGTGGTGTGTGATGGATCTCTCTGAGAAATGATGTTTGAGCAGAGAACTGTATAAAGGGAGGGAGTAAAACACTTGCATATTCTGGGAGGAGCATTCCAGGCACAGGGAACAAATCAGTACAAAGGCTCTGACATGTATATTTAAATTTAATTTAAATTAATGCTTGGCAAGTTCTGAAACACCAGGGATACCAGTGGGGATATGGTACAAGGACTAGAAGAATAGAGATGGTAGCCAGACGCTTTGTAGATCACGGTAGAGCCTTGAGATTTACTTTTAAGAAATCTCTAAAATTATTTTGGAAATTATTTTGCAAAATTATAAAATATCACCGATGTTCTCTTTATGGGGCAATGGCTCTCTGATCCTGAGTTTCTCTGGGCTTATGGGGCCATTCATTCACATCTTTCGATCTTTCACCATTTAGTAAGTACCTGTTACAACCCGCAACCTTCCTCCGCAAGCCACAGTTTAGGTGGGTTGTCTGGCACATACAGAAATCATTAAAAACCAGGTTTCATAAAATCAGAGATGCTACCAGCTAACCGGAACCTTCTCATCTGACCTCCCTGTTTTCCAGATGAGGAAATTGAATCCCTTCTGTTAAGGAAACTGCTCCAAGTGCTCTCTCACTTGAAACTGTGACTATTTAGGATGACAAATACTGAGATTGTCAGCAATACTAAAGCCAAAAGCAGATGAGTAATGACTGTCAGCTAATGAAAAAACTCTCTGCAAGATAGAGGCTTCAAACACCAGATGGCAAATTTGGGCAAGATGTTTGTTGCTATGAAGAGTAAATTGCTCTTCAGGCCACTGCAAAATAGCTGGGCCACCCAAAAAATAAGTTTGCCAAACTCTGCTACAGACTCCTAAAAAGACTCTTGTAAGTTAAAATTATATAATTTGAAAACCACTCCAGTGGTTTACAACTAACATGTCCAAAAAGCTTTATCCTAATTTATGATTGGTTTTTCAATTGGCAATAACTCTTAACAATTATTCCTTTAACTTTAGAGTTTGATAAAATACTCTTGGAAAAGTGTAGATTCTGGCTATCTTATAAAACTTTATTTTGCTATAGAAAACATGTTTTTGATAGATAAAAAAGTAACTTTAGTAATTCTTCTGATCTAATGACATCACTAATGATTCATTGGCATTTAGTAACTTTTTATTAGAAAAATAAAACATGTTCTAAAATGATGGGACATCTGATAATAATAAGATTATTCTTAAATGAACTTACTGTGTGCAAGACACTGTCCTACACACTTTACATGCATTAATTTATTTTAACCTCACAAGAATCCTATGAGGTAGGTAATATTACTAACCTCATTTTACAGATGAGAAAACTGAGGCACAGATATGTTAAGCATTTTACCCAAGATCACACAGCTGGTAGGTACCTAAAATTTGAACTATAGTCATTGTCCAGGCTGAGGGCTATTAAGCACTATACTATACATTTTTAAAAATTGTCTTTCATGCAGAATTTTTAAACAGAGCCCTCCCCTACAATTTCTCTTTTCTTTATAAAATATTTCTTGGTGCCTTTCCTTTCCTTTCCCTTCCCTTAATACATCCCAGGCTGGTGGGCCTGGTGGGGCCAGGAACAAAAAAGCAGTCAGGGCTAAAGGGGTCATCAAGGCTGAGAAGGCTAACAGGGCCACAGGGACTGGGGGTGAAGAAGTATGGAGTCAAGGAGGCAGGTTAAGAGGGCAAGGATAGCTGAGGAGTCAGCCACCAGGGTCAAGAGTTTGATTACACACAGGGTGTCCAGCAAGTATGTAAATATACTGCGGTTAATGATAGTCTTCTCAGAGGTGAGTTACAAATATGGAAAGGGAGGGATAGCATATGGTGGTACTGGATTTGAATTGGAGGTACTGATGTCAACTCATAGTTTTCAACTTAGATCAATAATGAATGAATGAATATATATATATACACATACATACATACATACATACATACTTATATATGTATATACATGCATACATAAACCCTTCCTAAATCTATCTGCTAAGAGGACATAGAAACAATGATACCCTGTAGCAATTAGCACCCGTAATGCTCAGATCTTGGTTTCTATATACCATTCTCCACTACAAAGAACCAGATTGACTCCAGGGCTGGAGCAAAGCACAAGATAAATAGGGAATGTAATTTTGTACCAAAAAGGCAGCACTAAAAAAATAGCCAAAGAGTGGTAAAAAGCACACAGGAGCCACCTTGAAGAAGTTCCAGCTAGCAAAATATGGGCCAATCTGAGCATCAAATAATAATAATATTGTTATTATTTATAATTATTTATTTATAATTCATTAGTATTATTATGAATTAAATCCCAATGAATAAAATATGTATCCCCGAATCCACACAAATAAATGAACGAATGGATGAGGGAAAGTTTTTCCTTACAGTAGAACACCAACTAACACATGTGGAAGGAATGATAGAATTAGAAAATTAGCATTTGGCAACCATCAGTGTAATAAATGATTCATGCAAAAATCGTCAATGAATGTTAAGACAAGTGGGTGAAAATTTTGTTGAAGAACAGGATATTTATATAAATTCAAAATATCTCCCCACAAAATTTATTTTACATAGAAAAATAGTAACTTTTTGGTGGAAAAATCTGGTAATCACTACCTGAACCAAATGAACAAAGTTAACATCAAGAATAATGGGCTAAATCAACATCACGTGTCTTCAGCTCTGATGCACCAAGAAGAACACAGCATTGCTTCTGTGGTATTCCTGCCAAAAAATGCATAATCTGAGTCTAATCATGAGGAAACATCGGGTGAACCCAAACTGGAAGACATCCTAAAACAAAACAAAAGAAACAAACAAACTGTCCTACCTTCTTGGAACTTACTCAGGACAGTTAAGACTTGAAGAACTGTTCCAGGTGAAAGGCGACTAAAAAATCATGATAAGTAAATACAACTTATGATTCTAGTAGGCATCCTGACCCAGAAGGAGGAAAGAGCTATCAGGGACATCACTGGGTCAGTAGGCAGGGTATGAATGGATCTGTGGATAATGCGGCAGATTTAGATCTACATTAATTTCCTGATCTAGATGATTGTACATGATTATGTAAGACAGCATCCTCATTTTGTTTTGTTTTGTTTTGTTTGGAAATACACACTGAAGTACTTAGACTAGAACAGGATGTTTGTAACTTACTCTCAATTAGTTCAGAAAAAAAAGTGCTTGCGCGTGCGCGTGTGTGTGTGTTTGCATATGTATACATACATGTATCGGGGGGAGGGGGAAGAACCATGAAGCAAATGTGGTAAAATGTTAACAGTAGGGAACCTGGGTGAAGGCTATATGAGAGTTATTCATGGTATTCTTGCAGCTTTTTAAAAGAATTTTGCAATGATTTAAAAATTTTAAAAAAGGTTTTTTTTTATTTTTACTTATTTATTTGTCAGAGAGAGAAAGAGCACAAGCAGGGAGAGAGGCAGGCAGAGGGAGAAGCAGGCTCTCTGCTGAGCAAGGAGCCAGATGTGGGACTCGATCCCAGGACCCTGGGATCATGACCTGAGCTGAAGGCAGAGGCTTAACCAACTGAGCCACCCAGGCGTCCCTAAAATCTTAACTACAAAGCAAACAGTATACTGTTTAGAAATAAAAGTATTCAAATGAAAGTATAATGACAAGTAAGGACATGGCAAACATAAAATTTAGGATAATGGCTCCCTCAGAGGGGGAAGGGAAGGGAATGGGATGGAAAGGGCATCTGGGAGGCTTCAAAGAAAACTGATGGTTCATCGTGTGTTCATTCATACCCCACACACAGGCATTATAACTGTTCTTTTTTACGTGAGCAAATATATGAACAAAAACAAATTCTCTGCTCGTAATAAATGTTGTTTTTTAACATCAAAATCATATCATATAAAATGCTCACACTGATCATCTGTAGAACACCCGAATCACCAACAAGAAACACTGCAAGCAGGGTAGAGACGGTGGGAAAACAGAATGACACAGATCTAATATTTACAGCACCCTAAACCAGCAATCTAAAGTGAGGTCATATTGGGGTGCCTGGGTGGCTCAGTCAATTAAGTGTTCGACTCTTGGTTTTGGCTGAGGTCATGACCTCAGGGTCCAGGGATCGAGCCCCATGTTGAACTCTGCGCTCAGCGGGAAGTCTGCTGGAGGACTCTCTCTCTCCGTCCCTCCATCCCTCCTCTACTCGCATTCTCTCTCTCTCTAAAATAAATAAATTAATCTTTTTAAAAATTAAAAAAAATAAAATGAGATCATATATGTCCCTTTTTTTCAAGCAGTCAGTAATGTACTGGATGACCTCTACATGCACCTGATACTTTGTGAATGGCTTTGGGATACAAATTGTTACACCCTAATTTATTTGTTTCCCAAATTCAAAAGCCCTTGATGCCTTAACCAGTTTCTGGAATAGGGGTACAATTATCATCAAACATTGAGTCAAATTCATCCCAAATCCCAAAGCTTAATCCCAAGGTTAAACAACACATTTGAATCATTAAATCATTAAACAACCCAATCATTGCAGTTGCTGTCTCACAAAAGACATCTTCAGAAACCAAATTCAGCAAGTGGACATCTGAGCCTGAATTTAGGAAAAGCACTCATTTTTCTCTTTTGGAAACTGAAAGGTGATCGTAATAGTCCACACAGTTTATCTCAACGGACTGTGGCTGATACATAGATACTGATAAGAACATGTTGGCATGCACAAAAGTACTGGACAAGCTTACTCCTTTTTTTAAAACATGAAATCTGCCTTAGGGACCTCTTATAGGTTGAATTGAGTCTCCCTAAAATTCATATGTTGAAGTCTTAAATTCCCAGTACGTGACTGTGTTTGGAAATAAGGTCTTTACAGAGGTAAACAAGTTAAAATGAGGTCATGAGGATGGGCCTGAATCCAATAGGACTTCTGTCCTTATAAAAAAGGAAAATGTGGGAAGTTGGTATGAAAAAACATAGGGAGAAGATACCATCAACAAGCCATGGAGAGAGACCTAGAACAGATGCTTCCCTCACATCTCTCA
Organism: Leptonychotes weddellii; assembly: GCF_054177405.1. Taxonomy (NCBI): domain Eukaryota; kingdom Metazoa; phylum Chordata; class Mammalia; order Carnivora; family Phocidae; genus Leptonychotes; species Leptonychotes weddellii. The sequence continues at coordinate 2,086 of NW_027942917.1, read as the reverse complement.
GAAAGAACCAACTCTGCTGATACTTTGATCTTGGACTTTCAGCCTGCAGACTGGGAGACGATAAATTTCCACTGTTTAAACCAACTGGTTTATAGTACTTTGTTCCAGTACCAGACTTCATAGGAGGAAGGACTGGAAGACTAGTCTAATAAATCAGCAAAGGAAAAACACTGCAGAAACTCGCTTTGTTTTTTGTAGGCACCTCATCTGAGAAGTTTGACGTGTTAAAAAAAAAAAAAAATACTAGGGGCACCTGGGTGGCTCAGCCAGCCAAGCATCCTTTTAAACTTAGCTTGGGGTACTAGTTGTTGGTTTATAGCTGTGGAGGGATGAACTGAATTGAGATGTTTTCAGGAAGGTGACCAGAATGTGGAAAAATCCTGAAATCAAAACATGAGAGGAAATTCTAAGTGGAAATGACTGTATTTTCTCTGAAGAAGAAGTCAAGAAGATTACTGTGGTTGCAAATAATGGACACACCATCACATAAATGTGTCACTCCAGAGCGGCAAAAGCAGCTTCAAAAATGGAATATTCAGCAACAGAGTTTTTCAATTTCATGAATAGAAGAATCTTCTAACAATTAAAAGTGGGTATAAATGGAATTCACTGACTCACAACATAGTGAACTTCTCCTAGCTGGAAGTGCCAAGCAGAGGCTGACTGACCATCTGTTCGGTTTGTTGTAGCGGAAATTAATTTCTACACAGGGTGCGAGGGGAGGCTCCTCCACAGCTCAGATTCCAAACACCCATGTGGTGGCTCGAAAACATGTCCACAGATCCTTCAGTGCTCCTCTCTTCAAAAGGTGGAGTCTAGTTCCCTTCCCCAACCTTACAGTGGGCCAAACTTAGCGATGTGCTGGGAATGAAGCATTCATGACGCTATGTGCCTTCTAGCTTTCACGTGGCTCTCTCACTTTTGAACTGTTATTCTGGGGGAAGTCTCCAGTCATGCCATGAGGTTACTCGAGCAGCCCTAGGAGAAGCTCTTGTGGGGAAATACCATGGATTGCTGCCAACCAGTGTAAACACCAGTGTATAGTAATGTAAATAACCTTGAACATTGGAAGTGGGTTCTTCAGCCTCAGTCAAGCCTTCAGTCTTGGCCAACATCTTGACTGAGGCCTCGTGAGAGATCCTGAGCCTGAGTCTCTCAGTTAAACTGCTCCTGAATCCCTGACCCAAAAGAACTGTAAGGATAATACAGTTGTTTCAAGCCCCTCCATTTTGAGGTAATTTGTGATGCAGCAATAGTTAACCAATATGATCCATTTTGATCTGAACACTAAGGGTACGTTGCAGTCTTGAGAAGCCTGCTCACACAACCTTTTATTTTTTATTTTTGCCACTTCTCTTTTAATAGATCCAAACCACGATTGCCAAAAATTAGTTCCTATCACTGAAGGATAAATGATTATACAATGGTAATCTATTGTAAAAGGAGAAAGTAGACAAGGAATCTAAAATTAATTCCTCCCACTCGGCCTGATTATTACCCCACATTCAAATCTGCTGAGAAAGACTAATGCAGACCTCACAATTAGATCTTTAAGTTCTCTTTAGCAGGAATGGAGCCCTTCAACAAGTTCTTCTCTCAGTTGCAAATGGTCAGTTAAGCAAGTGCTGAGCCTTTCTACTCTTTGTACAAAAAGGAACCATCTCTCAATATGGCACCTCTGCTCACCCAAACTTAAAGGTCCAAAACAGACTTCTACAAACTCCAGATTCATATATTTGACATTTTCCTTGATATCTCATTAGCATTTCTCACAAGGCACTTCAAAGTCAATGTGTCCAAAATGGAATCCATGATCTTATTCCCAAACCTAAGTCCTTTTGAGGGCTCCTATTCTAGAGAATGAGACCTCATCAATTCAGGATACAATGCAGAAACTTTTGTCACATCTCTTTCTTACTCTCTGCTTAAAATCTCAATGGCTAAATGACAGATGTTGGCGGGGATGTGGAGAAAGGGGAACCCTCTTACACTGTTGGTGGGAATGCAAGCTGGTGCAGCCACTCTGTAAAACAGTATGGAGGTTCTTCAAAAAGTTGAAAATAGAGCTACCATACGATCCAGCAAT
>NW_027942916.1:0-1121 GCF_054177405.1 Leptonychotes weddellii | reverse complement strand
GTTCTTGTCTCATGGTGTCGAAGAATGAATCTTGTGGACAAAGGAGAGTGAGTAAAATAGAACTTTATTAAGTGAAGATACAGAAAAAGCTCTCGAGAGTGAGAGGGGTCCTGACAGGGTTGCCACTGAGGGCCTTTAGGGTTGGTCTTTTATAGAAAGCTAACCAGGGAACTTAGATCCTTTTAACATCTCTATTGATATCACCATTGAGCAAGGACTAGTGATAACACCTTCAATGCCTTACTTCGTTTTTAGGGTCTGGTTATTCTTTGTTGGACGCAGGTGATTATTATAAAAAAGACAGCCATTCCACATGCCTAGGGCAGGGTGTTCTGGTTTGTTCCCTTATCTCTGGTTTCCCCACACCTCCACATTTTTGGGATTTCTGTGAGCCTGATTACATAGCCCCCTATCTATCTCTCCCTACCCAGCCCCACCTGTCCCTTACTCAATAATTTTTTTACTGTATGTTTTGTGTTATTTTCTTAGTGGTTGCTCTAGGCCTTATCATATATATCTTATCAGAATGTACTTCAGATTTATACTAAATTAATACTAGTTTATGTGTAGTAAAAGCCCAACAGTACATTGTTATAATTTTTACTTTATATAATTATTCCTTTTAAAGATGCTGGGAGAAGAAGAAAGTATGTATTTATTGTTTGTTATAGTAACTTTCCTGTTTACCATTCCTGGTTCTTTTCATTTATTCTTGTGGATTCTTTTTATTTGTTCTTATGGATTCATCTAGTGTCTTTTCTTACTCCTATATAATTCTGTTCCCACCCACCTACTCTGTGCATTAATTGTCAAATACTATTATATTTTATATATTATAGGCCCAACAATATAATTTTATACATATTGTTTTATACAATTGCTTTTTAAAATAAGTTAAAAGAAGAAAAAGGAAGAAATATGCACATGCTGTCCTTTCTAACTAAATTTACCCACATTCTTTGATTTTCATGTGGATTTGAACTACTGTGAGAGTCACTTTCTTTGTTTGATTGTCTTTCAGAGTGTCTTTCAACTTGAACTTGCTCATACTCTGTTCCTGATACAGTAAGTTTCCTTAGGGAGAGCTTTGGGGCTCTCTGCTTTCATAGCTTATCTCTTCC
>NW_027942915.1:0-218 GCF_054177405.1 Leptonychotes weddellii | reverse complement strand
GGCATTTGTGAAAGCAAAAATCTTCTTAAAATAGGGGCCCTCGAACCAGAATTAAACACAAAGTAGGAACTTTAGGACCACCAGCACAGACAGGGCTGAGATACGACACAGCTCTACAGAGTAGGTGGGAAGCTAGATCTGCCACCAGGCCTGCTATGGAACACTGACACCCCAAACCGGAAAACCAGATCAACATTCCAAGCATCCTTACCATCTTC
>NW_027942914.1:0-218 GCF_054177405.1 Leptonychotes weddellii | reverse complement strand
GATGAGAGAGTTGTTGCTATTCTTTTCTTCGATCTCCTGTTGAGTTTGTAGGTGTTCAGAATGGTTTGATCCCTATCCAGCTGAATTCCTGAGAGGAGACAAAATCCAGGTCTCCTACTCCTCCGCCATCTTGCTCCCCAGGCTCTTGAAATAATTTTTGTTTATGGTATGTGATAAGATTCAGTATTCACATTTTTAATATATTCAGTTATGCCAGT
>NW_027942913.1:0-218 GCF_054177405.1 Leptonychotes weddellii | reverse complement strand
TCTCATTTCAATGAAGATGAGCCTCCTATTTCATGGCTAAATCATTTATCTTTATTGAATATGAGGCTTCATGTACATAGAAAATTCACCCTTTTGTTGCAACGTCTGAGGGTAATTAGAAGGCACTAAACCAAATGAATGAATCATCACAATATTTTTAATTAAATATTACCATGTGGAGACACTTGAGAGGATTGTCATTATTTAGAGACACAAAC
>NW_027942912.1:0-218 GCF_054177405.1 Leptonychotes weddellii | reverse complement strand
AGTATGTCAGAAAGGCGTGCGTGCTATGGGGGAAGATAAGGCAGGAAGAGGTTAAAGACGGTCAGGGCTGAGGTCATGCAGTGAGAAAGGATGGTCAGGGGAGTCTTGTTGAGAAGGGGATATTTGAATATAGGTCTGCAGAAGGTGAGGGGGGAAGAGTGGTCCATGGAGAGGGAGTGCCAGTGCAAAGGTCCTGGGGCAAGGGCATGGCAGCTGTT
>NW_027942911.1:0-218 GCF_054177405.1 Leptonychotes weddellii | reverse complement strand
CAAACTCCTTGTTACTTTCCTGCTTCCACTCTGAGCTCTGTTGCTGTTTGTTTCATTTATGTCTATCCCAAATGCCAAACGAATACCAGATACCTGCCTGAGATCTTGAACTATTTCTAGTCAATTCTTGGGAATCACAAATCTATGTTAAGCGTTATTGACACTGAAGACATAACCTTCTCCAGACATGGTTCTAAATTCTCACCTTTTTCAATCCT
>NW_027942910.1:0-218 GCF_054177405.1 Leptonychotes weddellii | reverse complement strand
AGGGGACAGATAAACATGGACTCACGTCTGCCCTCTTGAGTCCCTCTTTCTGGCCAGAGAGCAGGCAGAAGAGGGCCTTGGGGCTGGGCTCAGGCTGGGCTCAGGCTAGTGGGCCCTGCTGCCCCCGGGGGCAATAACGGGGATCATTTCAGAACCCCTTCCCTGTTCCTGCGCTCCCAGGGCATCCTGCGGTAAACATCTGGTTGGTGGCACTAATT
>NW_027942909.1:0-218 GCF_054177405.1 Leptonychotes weddellii | reverse complement strand
TTAACAAAGTACAACTTACCAAGTTTTTTTCTTTTATAATCTTGCTTTTTGAGTCCTGGTTAAGACCTTCCACTGATTGAATCCGGCTCATCCACATTATCTAGGATATCTCCCTTACTTAAAGTAAACTGATTTTGAACTTTAATCACGTCTATAAAATGCCAATATCTAGATTAGTGTCTGATTGAATGAGTGGGGGGACTATAGCTTAGTCAAGT
>NW_027942908.1:0-218 GCF_054177405.1 Leptonychotes weddellii | reverse complement strand
CACAGACAAGCCAATAGGTAAGGGAAGACAGTCAAAGATGACCCAACAGTGGAACAGAAAATATATTCAAAGAGAATTCTTCTGAAAAGACACAATGGAATTGGCAGATTGAATGTGTATACCATGTTCTAGGAAAACTTGAAACTTAAAGGATAAAGAATTCTTTAGGCAGAATAAATAAATTATATTCAAGGGAAAGAGTCAGGCTTTTCTGTTTT
>NW_027942907.1:0-218 GCF_054177405.1 Leptonychotes weddellii | reverse complement strand
TGAAGATGAAATCAAATGAACACTGTAAGAAAAACAGCATGAAACCTGGCTCTCAATACATCTTAGATCACTACCATCTCTGCCATTGTCATCACCTCCTATACCACCACCATATCCAAAACCATCACCTCCAACAGCAGCACCATCACCTCCACTGCCGGTACCACCACCATATCCAAAACCATCACCTCCAACAGCAGCACCATCACCTCCACTGC
>NW_027942906.1:0-218 GCF_054177405.1 Leptonychotes weddellii | reverse complement strand
CCACATCTTCTTTATCCAGTCATCTGTCGATGGACATCTTGGCTCTTTCCACAGTTTGGCTATTGTGGACATTGCTGCTATAAACATCGGGGTGCACGTACCCCTTCGGATCCCTACTTTTGTACACAAGATCTGCTTTTAATGTTCCTTTATTCTTCATGAATTATTAAATCAGAAGTAAAAATTATTATACAACTAGTATGTGCCAGCATTAATTT
>NW_027942905.1:0-1265 GCF_054177405.1 Leptonychotes weddellii | reverse complement strand
TACTTTCTCTCAAGTGAATTGTTACATTTCAACAAATCTGAATTTGCTGACTTCTTTTCCTCCCCTTAGGACAAAACTGGAATCAGTCACCCAAAGATTGATTTTATCGTCCAAGGTTGTCTCAGAATTTTTATTTTTTAGAATTTTTCCAGTTTTATTGGAGTGTAATTGACAAAAGAAATTATATACATTTATGGTATGCAAATTGATGTTTTGATACACATATGCATTGTGAAATGATCGCCATAATCAAGCTAATTAATATATCCATCACCTCACATAATTGCCTTTTTTTGTGTGTTGGGTGAACACTTAAGATCTACCCTCTTAGCAAATTTCAAGTATACAACACAGTATTATTGACTATACTCACAGATCTCCAAAACTTATCTTATAAGTGAAACTTTATACCTTTGACCAATGTCTCTCTATTTCCCCCACCTCCTAACACCCGGCAACCACCACTCTCTTCACTTCTGTGAGTATGGCTGTTCTGGATTTCACATGTGGGTAAGATCATACAGTATCTGTCTTTCTCTGTCTGACTTGTTTCACTTAGCATAATGTCTTCCAGGTTCATGTATGTTGCTGCAAATATCGGGATTTCCTTTTTTAAAGCTGATTAATACTACATTATACATATGTACCACAGTTTCTTTATTCATTCATCTGTTGATGGACAGAGGTTGTTTCCATTTCTTGGCTATTGTGAATAATGCTTCCATGAATATGGAAACACAGGTATCTCTTTAAGATACTGATTTCATTTCCTCTGGATATGCCCAGAATAGATCCTTATCCTAGGTGGCAGGTAACAGTAGTTCAATGGCTAAAGCAGGAAGACCAGAAATGTCAGCTGGTAGTTGACTCACTATGAGAGAATCGAGCACCAACTAAAGGCAGAAACAAGGCAATGGGCTACAGAATCGCAAGAGGAAAAGCAGTGCAGATCTATAGCTTGCTACCAAGAACATTCTGCCCCTGGACCTTTGCACGGCTGGAATTTACTCAGCATTCAGGTTTCAGCTCAGTGGGAGTTAGGTGGATAGGCTTTCCCAGCTTGAGAGACAGTGCATGCCGTGGGCTCTAGAGCCAGATTCCCTGGGTCTGAATTCTAGTTTTGCCATCTACTACCTGAGGATTCTTGGGCAAATCATTCAACCTTTGTGAGTCTCGCTTCTCTCATCTATGAAATGAGAGTGTTAATAGTAATTAATAGTTTTAATAGCTGTGAGAATGACATGGGTTAATGTGCATAAAGCACA
>NW_027942904.1:0-218 GCF_054177405.1 Leptonychotes weddellii | reverse complement strand
GGACCCTGGGATCTTGACCCGAGCCGAAGGCAGACGCTTAACCATCTGAGCCACCCAGGGGTGTTAACTCTTAGATCACCAGAATGTTGAATTAGATCACCAGAATGTTGAATTAATTGCCCCTCCCATTCACAGAGCTTTTTAGGATCTGAGTCTGGCTTCCTGGCTTATGGACTTCTGCATGCTTTTAGCTATTTGTTTTCAGCCCCTGTCCAAAT
>NW_027942903.1:0-218 GCF_054177405.1 Leptonychotes weddellii | reverse complement strand
GCTGGGATGCCACTTCGATGACCTTCTGGAAAACATACCTGTGGCCTCGGTGGCTGGGTGTGAGCCTGCGGAGGGGGGCTTCCCTGCCTGCAAGCGTCTCTCAAGACTCATGGAACCATGTGCTCACGTGTGTGAGTTTTCCCGCATGTAAATTATACCTTCATTTAAAAATGACACATTGAAGACTTTAGGACACACAAACACACACAAACTATGCT
>NW_027942902.1:0-218 GCF_054177405.1 Leptonychotes weddellii | reverse complement strand
TCCGGTTCTGAGCATCTAGATTGTTAATTCTGATTTTTATTTTCAATCGGCAGTACTCTAGGAAGGAGGCAGGTTTCTTGCCTCTGGACAGTGCACAGCGAGAGGCTACGGAAGCGAAACTGGTGGAAAGAGGAGCGGAGTCGGAGACCTGCAGCCGCCCCAGGCAGGCGTGGCCACGCATCCCTGGGAAGCCCCTGAGAGAACACAGAGGCCAGAAG
>NW_027942901.1:0-218 GCF_054177405.1 Leptonychotes weddellii | reverse complement strand
GCGCCTGGGTGGCTCAGTTGGTTGAGCGACTGCCTTCGGCTCAGGTCATGATCCCTGAGTCCCGGGATCGAGTCCCGCATCGGGCTCCCTGCTCGGCGGGGAGTCTGCTTCTCCCTCTGCCCCTCCCCCCTCTCATGTGCTCTCTCTCTCTCATTCTCTCTCTGTCAAATAATAAATAAAATCTTTAAAAAAAAAAAAAGAATAGGCAGGACCTGAGG
>NW_027942900.1:0-218 GCF_054177405.1 Leptonychotes weddellii | reverse complement strand
TTTTATTCTTTAGATCAATATAGATGTTAGGATTTGGGTTCAATGCATCTTCCATTCTTACCATTTTACTTATTTTTTTCCACAAGCCTACCCAGCTTTTTTTTATTATTATGTTATGTTAATCACCATACATTACATCAATAGTTTTTGATGTAGTGTTCCATGATGCATTGTTTGGGTATAACACCCAGTGCTCCATGCAGAACGTGTCCTCTTTA
>NW_027942899.1:0-218 GCF_054177405.1 Leptonychotes weddellii | reverse complement strand
TCAGAGGCCTACTGAGCCGGAGAATTACTGGAGGGCAGAGCTGCCCTTGACTTGGGCATCCCCCATTCCTGGGCCAGTGGGAGGCGATGAATGGGGAGCCCTGGGTCACTGAATGCCTCCCGCTACCCACTTCCACTCTTGCACTTGAGGATCTTGTGGATCTCGGCTTTCGAAGCCTGGAGTGCCCAATGGAGACAGAACTTCGCACCCTAAGACCT
>NW_027942898.1:0-218 GCF_054177405.1 Leptonychotes weddellii | reverse complement strand
TCCGGTTCTGAGCATCTAGATTGTTAATTCTGATTTTTATTTTCAATCGGCAGTACTCTAGGAAGGAGGCAGGTTTCTTGCCTCTGGACAGTGCACAGCGAGAGGCTACGGAAGCGAAACTGGTGGAAAGAGGAGCGGAGTCGGAGACCTGCAGCCGCCCCAGGCAGGCGTGGCCACGCATCCCTGGGAAGCCCCTGAGTGAACACAGAGGCCAGAAG
>NW_027942897.1:0-218 GCF_054177405.1 Leptonychotes weddellii | reverse complement strand
TTTTTGAGGCACCTCCACCCTGTTTTCCAAAGTGGCTGTACCAACTTGCATTCCCACCAACAGTGTAAGAGGGTTCCCCTTTCTCCACAACCTCTCCAACATTTGTTGTTTCTTTCCCTGTCCATTTTTTAAAATGTACGTTTAGGAGTGCAGTAAACCTTTAAAAATTAAAGGAAAAATGAATTTTTTCATGGTAATTATGTAAATTAGTAAATTTA
>NW_027942896.1:0-218 GCF_054177405.1 Leptonychotes weddellii | reverse complement strand
GGGCTTGAAAAAAGCATGGAAGTTATTAGAGAAACCCTTTCTGGATAAATAAAAGAACTAAAATCAAACCAAGTAGAAATCAAAAAGGCTATTAATGATGTGCAATCAAAAATGGGGGCTCTAACTGCTACGATAAAGGAAGCAGAAGAGAGAATTAGTGAAATAGAAGATAAAAGGATGAAGAATAAAGCAGCTGAGAAAAAGAGAGATAAACAACT
>NW_027942895.1:0-218 GCF_054177405.1 Leptonychotes weddellii | reverse complement strand
TGCTCACGTCTCCGTCCTCCCCGTCCTGCAGACGTCTCCACTCCTGGCTCCTGTGTTTCCCGTGCTCTCATTTCTCTACTGTGATTCCAAACATGTGCCCTCAGCATGTATTTTCTGTCTGAATTGTTCTGTGTGTCTCCTTCCGTGACCTGCTTTTCACTCAGCGTTAGGTGAGGTGCAGCCTCGCTTCTGTGCCGGGCTGTGCTCACTGTCACTGC
>NW_027942894.1:0-1265 GCF_054177405.1 Leptonychotes weddellii | reverse complement strand
GGCAGGGAGTCTGCTTCTCCCTCTGACCCTCCTCCCTCTCATGCTGTCTCTCATTCTCTCTGTCTCAAATAAATAAATAAAAAATCTTTAAAAAAAAAAAATAATAATGTTCATTTATCAATTTGGAAGATACTCTTTGCTAGCCATTGTGCATTTTATGTGCATGTGTGTGTGTACTTTATTTTAATTTAATCCTCACAACAACTCCCTGGGGTTGGCTTAATTATTTCCATTTTGCAAATTAGGAAACTCAGAGTCTACAAGATTAAGTAGCTTTTTTTTTAATGTACCTGAACTTACACAGGCAGAGGCACCTCCACATCAGTCAGGCTCCAAAGTCCATGCTCTTAACCACAAGGGTAATTGCAAGTAGATTTTTAGCATTTGGTGCCAGTGTCCAGTTCCAATCCTGGAGAGAGAGAGGAAACTGAGTTTGACCATTAGGGTCTGGATGGTTGCAAACATGAATTCCAGCGAATAGATGTGCTTTATGTACAGTAAAAGAAGATGGAGTTTCCCAAAATTGTTTCTAGGATATTAAGCAGGAAATAATTAAACAGGAAACACTCTGGGCCTTGCAGAGTGAAATGTCTTGGTGTTGGTGATTTTCCCAAATGGTAGGTTGCTTTTCAGTTTGGACACCAATTAAGAAGTGACTGTTCCTCACTGCCACCCTCCCTCCCCATTGCACAGTAGAGCAGAAGACAACATAATGGCACATACAAACTGCAGCTGGTCTGCACATGAACAAGGAAAGTATGTTTTTCTTTCAAAGTTTTAATTTTTACTTATTTTTTCATAATAAAAATAAAATTTAATAGTCACCTATCCTCATTTCTAGGTGATTTAGCACAATCCCCTCTTCATTCTAAAGACTTGATGTTCCAAAAATCTCAATGAGATACCACCTCACACCAGTCAGAATGGCTAAAATTAACAAGTCAGGAAATGACAGATGTTGGCGGGGATGCGGAGAAAGGGGAATCCTCCTACACTGTTGGTGGGAATGCAAGCTGGTGCAGCCACTCTGGAAAACAGTATGGAGGTGCCTCAAAAAGTTGAAAATAGAGCTACCATATGATCCAGCAATTGCACTACTGGGTATTTACCCCGAAGATACAAAAGTAGGGATCCGAAAGGATACGTGCACCCCGATGTTTATAGCAGCAATGTCCACAATAGCCAAACTGTGGAAAGAGCCAAGATGTCCATTGACAGATGACTGGATAAAGAAGATGTGGTATATATATACAATGGAATATTAT
>NW_027942893.1:0-218 GCF_054177405.1 Leptonychotes weddellii | reverse complement strand
TCCTCGCCAACATCTGTCGTTTCCTGACTTGTTAATTTTAGCCATTCTGACTGGTGTGAGGTGGTATCTCATTGAGGTTTTGAGGGAAATTTTACTTTTCTGTTTAAAAGAGTTGGTAGGAAAAATATGAGACATTAATTAAGTTAAATGACAGTAAATTAAGGTTTGAGAAGCAAACATCTTTAGAATGCATTCCTACGTTGAAAAGAAATGAAATG
>NW_027942892.1:0-218 GCF_054177405.1 Leptonychotes weddellii | reverse complement strand
GGGAAATGGGGCGCGGCCAGAAAGGGGGCCGCCCCCTCGCCCGTCACGCAACGCACGTTCGTGGGGAACCTGGTGCTAAACCATTCGTAGACGACCTGCTTCTGGGTCGGGGTTTCGTACGTAGCAGAGCAGCTCCCTCGCTGCGATCTATTGAAAGTCAGCCCTCGACACAAGGGTTTGTTAAAAAAAAAAAAAAAAAGTAAAAAAAAAAAAAGTTT
>NW_027942891.1:0-218 GCF_054177405.1 Leptonychotes weddellii | reverse complement strand
CATTTCCTGCAAACGTTAAGGGTTTTTAAGAATCCCATAGGCATTGGAGAAATGATTGGACTCAACAAGCAATCAATCATATTTGAAGCATGTAGAGTATATCTAAGGACCAAAGGTCAGGATTTAATGTCCAAATTCATCCAGTTGTTCAGATGTCTGGAAATAAAAAAAAAGATTTAACTTCAGAGAAGTTTATATGGAGTAATTTAATTGAATTT
>NW_027942890.1:0-218 GCF_054177405.1 Leptonychotes weddellii | reverse complement strand
TGCTGAAACCAGTCCAGTTAAGAATCACTATTCTAAAACATAGTGAAATCTCTATTAATGACCCTAAGAAATCTAGCACCTTCAAAATCAAATTGTAACACTATGTTTCTTTTATGCCTGCCTTTCTCAAATTTTACTTGTATTCTCTCCAGCAGCAATATCTTAACAGTCCCCAGGAGACTCCCCCAAGCGCTACCCCTGGGAAAGAGACCAGGGAG
>NW_027942889.1:0-218 GCF_054177405.1 Leptonychotes weddellii | reverse complement strand
TCATCATTGTTTCTAAGACATTACTGAGCCTTTTAAGATAGCATCCATAACTCTCATGGTATTATCTCCCAGCTGATGCCATAACTAAACCTTAAACAACCCATTCCACTCTAATATCAATCTAATGACTTCTTTTTTTAAATTTTATTTTATTATGTTATGTTAATCACCATACATTACATCATTAGTTTTTGATGTAATGTTCCATGATTCATTGT
>NW_027942888.1:0-218 GCF_054177405.1 Leptonychotes weddellii | reverse complement strand
CCAACGCATAGCTTGGCTCTCTGTAGCTGTGGAGTCCCATTCCAGCCTCTAGGGAAGGCAAAGTCTCCCCTGCCAGCCCTACAGCTTGGGTTTGACTGGTTTGAGGACCACCGATAGGGCTTAAAGAGTGGGTAGAAAGATTTGGGGGAGGAGAAGGAAAGAAGTTACAAATTCTGTTTTCTAGGGGATTATCCTTCTTTTGCAATATTTTCCTTAAT
>NW_027942887.1:0-218 GCF_054177405.1 Leptonychotes weddellii | reverse complement strand
TCCTGCCCCTGGAGTATCGGCTCATGAGGGCAGATTTGTTTCTGAGGAATTCAGGCCGATTCCCCGGGACCTGGGACCGTGCTGGGCACGGAGGAGGCCCTCAGTGAGTGTTTCTTGAATGAGGGAATTGATGAAGAGCTTAGTATAAGTAGGCATCATTCCAGAAGCCTGACTGTTAGTGCACACTACCTATTAATTCTCTGCTTGCTCTCCACAGC
>NW_027942886.1:0-218 GCF_054177405.1 Leptonychotes weddellii | reverse complement strand
TTTGGGCTGAAGGTGACCGGGAAGATAGATGCTGACACCCTGAATCTGATGAAGCAGCCCAGATGCGGGGTGCCCGACGTGGCTCAGTATGCCGTCGCTGATAGGACCCTCAGATGGGAGCACACGCACCTGACCTACAGGTAACCAGACCCAGCACCAGAGCAAGGGCGCTCTTTCCCAGCGGAGCCGTAAGCAATGGGGTCCGACGTGTCTCTGTT
>NW_027942885.1:0-218 GCF_054177405.1 Leptonychotes weddellii | reverse complement strand
TAGATGGAAAGGTTATTGTTTCAGTTACAAAATTTTGCTGCAAATTTGTGAAAAACAGACTAGAAAAGATATTTCACAAAAACAAATTTCCTCAACTGAACCACCAAGTAATTATGGTTACCAGATCTTTCTAGCAATATGAAAGATCAATTGATTCAAATTTGAAAAATTGCAAATACTTTTCTTTAGCTTTAGATGTTTAGTTTGATATAAGAATC
>NW_027942884.1:0-218 GCF_054177405.1 Leptonychotes weddellii | reverse complement strand
CAGACAGACCCAGAAATACAGCTTGACTAGCTCCCTGGCCGCCCGGTGGTCCAGCCGCGTTGGCACAGAACACTAGGTATTCCGAGCGCGCTCTCAGGACCCCTGCTAGGCCTTCGTCTCTGGTCCCCCATGAGCCCCTCTGAGCAGACTGTGTTCCGTCCTCTCCATGAACGAGGCCCAGGGTCTGTCCACACTGGGCACCCAGGTGTCAGAGGGCT
>NW_027942883.1:0-1265 GCF_054177405.1 Leptonychotes weddellii | reverse complement strand
TGTTCTCTCTTTAAAATTTTGAGATAGTTTCTTCTAACAGATCAAAATATACCCTAAATCTCTAGTGTATGGTTTTTTCCTACTCCCCTGCCTGATCACATTCTCTCCCTTTTTTTTCTTTTTTTTTTAAATCTTCTTCTTTCTTTTTTCAAACAACTTCTTATCAATTCCTTTTATAAATTTTTTTTATAATTTTCATCTTTACAATCATATTCCATCCCTTCATCATATCAATCCATATTTTTGTACATATATAAGTTTTTCTTTCTTTAAAATTTTGGGAGGCACTTTCTTCTAACAGACCAAAATACACCCAAACTCTAGTGTGTGGCACTGATCTATGTACCACCTGATCATATTTGATCATATTCTGTTTTTTTTGTTTTGTTCTGTTTCTGTTTGTTTTTATCTTTATCTTTTTCTTTTTCTTTTTTTTCCTTTTTCTTTTTTCTCACTTTCCCTTTCTTTTCCCCTGCTTCAGATCTTTTCTGATTTGTTTAGAGTATATTTTCTGGGGACACTGTTACCCTGTTAGCATTTTGTTCTCTCATTAATCTATTCTCCTCTGGACAAAATGACAAGACAGAAAAAATCACCTCAACAAAAAGAACAAGAGGTAGTGCCGAATGCCAGGGACCTACTCAATATGGACATTAGTACGATGCCAGATCTAGAGTTCAGAATCATGACTTTAAAGATACAGCTGGGCTTGAAAAAAGCAAGGAAGTTATTAGATAAACCCTTTCTGGAGAAGTAAAAGAACTAGAATCTAACCAAGTCAAAATCAAAAAGGCTAGTAATGAGGTGCAATCACAAATGGGGGCACTAACTGCTAGGATAAATGAGGCAGAAGAAAGAATCAGTGATATAGAAGACCAAATGATGGAAAATAAAGAAGCTGAGAGAAAGAGAGATAAACAACTACTGGATCATGAGGGCAGAGTTTGAGAGATAAGCGATACCATGAGACAAAACAACATTAGAATAATTGGGATCCCAGAAGAAGAAGAAAGAGAGAAAGGGGCAGAAGGCATATTGGAGCAAATTATAGGAGAGAACTTCCCTAATGTGGGGAAGGAAACAGGCATCAAAATCCAGGAGGCACAGAGAAACCCTCTCAAAATCAACAAACAGGTCAATACCCCGACATCTAATAGTAAAACTTACGAGTCTCAGAGACAAAGAGAAAATCCTGAAAGCAGCTCAGGAGAAGAGATATGTAACCTACAATGGTAGAAACATTACATTGGCAACAGACCTATCCA
>NW_027942882.1:0-218 GCF_054177405.1 Leptonychotes weddellii | reverse complement strand
TTATACACAAACAATGAAGCATGGAACACTACATCAAAAACTAATGATGTAATGTATGGTGATTAACATAACATAATAAAAGAAAAAAAAATCAGTTATAAATTCAATAGATAGTAACATGACAGGTCCTCCCATGTTTTTTACTAAAGGAAAATATAAAAAAATTGTGAGAGTCAAGCAATTAGGAAAAACCAGGAACAAAATGCCAAATGAGTAGA
>NW_027942881.1:0-218 GCF_054177405.1 Leptonychotes weddellii | reverse complement strand
TATAAAAATATATTGCTACTTTTTGATATTTTGGAAAGCAATTCTAGTTTTCTGCCAAAAGTTATGTCCAGCAATATCTAAGCTAAGTATTCCAGGTAATAAGCTGAATATTTTGGGGTATTCTAATTAGAATAATTCTAGTTAGAATTTCCTTGGCTTAAGCACTAGATTTTAATATATTAATAGAAGCTACTTAAATCAAACTCATAACAGAACAT
>NW_027942880.1:0-218 GCF_054177405.1 Leptonychotes weddellii | reverse complement strand
TTGTCTCATTGTTCTTGGTTATTCTGTTCCATTTTTTTCATTCTTTTTTTTCTCTTGCATTTCAATTATATGTTTCTTGACATTTCTTTAAACTCATTGATTTTTTTCTTTGGTGCTCTCTATTATATTGATGATTCATTAAAGGCATCCTTCATTTCTTTTATGACCTTTTTGATCGCTTCCACTTCCTTTTGATTCTATCTTAGAGTTTCGATCTC
>NW_027942879.1:0-218 GCF_054177405.1 Leptonychotes weddellii | reverse complement strand
GAGGGGCCTTTTGCCCTTCGCCTGCACCATCCCATGCAGTCCCTATGAGCAGGTTCATAGAAAGGGGAGTCCTTGAGGAGTGGACTGAGGGCCTTGGGGGATAGGGCTGTGGTCTTTGCCCTCCCCTTCCCATGGTGTGCCCTCCAGTCTGGTGAGGGAAGGCTGAGAAAAGCTCGTTGGAACCACCCTAACGTGGGGTTCCTGCCCTGACCTCTCTG
>NW_027942878.1:0-218 GCF_054177405.1 Leptonychotes weddellii | reverse complement strand
TATAAAAATATATTGCTACTTTTTGATATTTTGGAAAGCAATTCTAGTTTTCTGCCAAAAGTTATGTCCAGCAATATCTAAGCTAAGTATTCCAGGTAATAAGCTGAATATTTTGGGGTATTCTAATTAGAATAATTCTAGTTAGAATTTCCTTGGCTTAAGCACTAGATTTTAATATATTAATAGAAGCTACTTAAATGAAACTCATAACAGAACAT
>NW_027942877.1:0-218 GCF_054177405.1 Leptonychotes weddellii | reverse complement strand
TTTTTTTTTTAAATCAACACCACTGGGGCACCTGGGTGGCTCAGTCATTAAGCATCTGCCTTCGGCTGTCATGACCCCAGGGTCCTGGGATCGAGCCCCACACAGGGTTCCCTGCTCAGCAGGAAGCCTGCTTCTCCCTCTCCCACTCCCCCTGCTTGTGTTCCTGCTCTCGCTGTCTCTGTCTCTGTCAAACAAATAAATAAAATCTTTAAAAAAAA
>NW_027942876.1:0-218 GCF_054177405.1 Leptonychotes weddellii | reverse complement strand
TTTGACTTATTTCACTCAACATAATACCCTCCAGTTCCATCCACGTCGTTGCAAATGGCAAGATCTCATTCCTTTTGATGGCTGCATAATATTCCATTGTATATATATACCACATCTTCTTTATCCATGGTGTGAAAAAATTTTTAAAATGAAGAAAAAATAGTGATTTCCCTGGGTTGAGGATGAAGTGGGAAGGGGAACAGGACAGAGTTGGGTTG
>NW_027942875.1:0-218 GCF_054177405.1 Leptonychotes weddellii | reverse complement strand
TTTGAAAGTCTTCTTCCAGCTCAAGGTTCTATGATTTTATGCATCAAACCAGTTGTAAATTGGCTACAGTATTTGAGATGGTATAAAAAGATGGCTGAGGGCGCCTGGGTGGCTCAGTTGGTTAAGCGACTGCCTTCGGCTCAGGTCATGATCCTGGAGTCCCAGGATCGAGTCCCACATCGGGGTCCCTGCTCTGCAGGGAGCCTGCTTCTCCCTCT
>NW_027942874.1:0-218 GCF_054177405.1 Leptonychotes weddellii | reverse complement strand
AGGGAGAAGCAGACTCCCCGCTGAGCAGGGAGCCCAATGCGGGACTCGATCCCAAGATCCTGGGATCATGACCTGAGATGAAGGCAGCCGTTTAACTGACTGAACCACCCAGGCACTTTGCTATAAAGCTAAAACTTTGCTATAAAGCTAAAATTACCCTAAACAAAAGAGCTTCTTTATACATATACTTTTTTTTTTTGAAGGTTTAGTTTTTTTTT
>NW_027942873.1:0-218 GCF_054177405.1 Leptonychotes weddellii | reverse complement strand
GCCAATGAAAGTGATCACCTGAAAAACAGCAAAAGGCAACAATATTCCCACAGGACCACTGGTTCTCTGTACTAGAGGGAAAATCCTAGATATTACAAAAGGGAAAAACTTGATCACGCCAGTGTCATTCTCAAACCAGCATTTACAAGACAGGAAAGGGACAGAATGGAGGCTGAAGTAAAATAAGATGGCTGCCGGCCCGCGTCAGGCCAGCCTCT
>NW_027942872.1:0-1265 GCF_054177405.1 Leptonychotes weddellii | reverse complement strand
AAATGGTTGAAAGACCTAAATGTGAGATAGGAGTCCAACAAAATCCTAGAGAACACAGGCAGCAACCTCTTCGACCTCAGCCGCAGCAACTTCTTCCTAGAAACATCGTCAAAGGCAAGGGAAGCAAGGGCAAAAATGAACTACTGGGACTTCATCAAGATAAAAAGCTTTTGCACAGCAAAAGAAACAGTCAACAAAACCAAGACAGTAGACAGAATGGGAGAAGATATTTGCAAATCTGATATTGCAAATATCAGATAAAGCGTTAGTATCCAAAATCTATAAAGAACTTACCAAACGCAACACCCAAAGAACAAATGATCCAATCAAGAAATGGGCAGAGGGGAAGGGGAAAGATGGCGGAGGAGTAGGGGACCCTATTTGAACTGGTTCCCGGAATTGAGCTGGATATCTACCAGACCACTCTGAGCACCCACGAAACCAGCCTGAGATGTAAGAAGATCTGGATCTCTACAAACAGAATATCAGAGGCGGTTGGTTTTGAGGTACGAAGCGGGGAGCCGTGATTCTGCGGGCAGATATCGGAGGATAAACAGCAGCGGGAGGGTGCCTGGCCGTGGGGAATCCTACACTGCCGGTGAGTGACAGCCTCGCGCGCTGTGGACGGGGCACAGACTCACAGACCGGTAGCTGCGGGGAAAGGACTTTAGGACAGCCCACGGGTCGGGAACCCAGAGCGGCGGGCTCCTACGCGCGCAAACTGGGAGCTGCTGGCGGTTTTAGAAGCACAAAGGGTGGAGATGTGCCCCGACCTGGAGGCAGGACTGGGAGCGCTACGGAGGGGCGCACAACCCAGCACACTGCAGTTTATAGCAGCATGGACAGAAACGGAGACGGTGTGGCCTGGAGAGCTCACTGAAGAACAGACTGCGATCTCTCTGCTCTGAGGCAGAGGGTTGGAAACGGTCTCTTCTGCTCTGACTTGCGGAAGAGACGTGGAAAGCCACCAGGGAAAGCCACCAGAGAACAAAAGCCCCCAAAACTGGTTCCCACTGAGCCCATCCCCCGCCAGAGGGGGCAGGGCAACACCGCCCAAACAGGGTTGCCTGAGTAACAGCGCGGCAGGCCCCTCCCACAGAAGACAGGCTGGGAAAACAAGAGGCCAGCAACCCTAAGGTCCCAAGAAAACAGGTGCATCTTGTTTGGGTTCTGGTCAATAATTTGGACTCTGTACATTCCCTCAAACACCCATCAACAGAATGACTAGGAGGAGGAATCCCCAAAATAGAAAAGACTCAGAGATT
>NW_027942871.1:0-218 GCF_054177405.1 Leptonychotes weddellii | reverse complement strand
TATTGGGGGACGTAAGTCTGCCTCTCTGGCCAGAAGGAAGGGGAGCCCTAGAACTGCATCCCCCTACCCTATGTGGCACAGGGGAAAGCCTCGTGCTGACTGACCCTTAGTGAGTACATCCTGTTGTGCCCTGTGCTTCGCGTGGGGTCTGCCCCGATTCTCACAGCAGTGCAAGGAGACAGGTGCTGTTCCTAACACACCTGTGCAGATCAAGAAAC
>NW_027942870.1:0-218 GCF_054177405.1 Leptonychotes weddellii | reverse complement strand
TGTCCAAAGGGCATTGGGAGGTTGGGGGGAGAGTAGTTGCCTCTATTTGAAAAAGCAGGACCAAACCTGTGTTCCCATGACTTTCTCTTCCTAAAATGGCCTACTCATTAGGCACTAATTCATTTTCCATGACTCTGCTCAGGGTACTTTTCCTGATTAGACATTTCTAAGCATTTTGTCTTCCTGCCCCTCCCTTCCATCCCCAGCCTTGCAGAGCT
>NW_027942869.1:0-218 GCF_054177405.1 Leptonychotes weddellii | reverse complement strand
AGGCTTGCTTATTTATTCATTCAGTCATTCAACAAATTCCTACTCAGTCCCAACTACATGCCTGCCACTGTGTCAAACAGGAGAATGGAAAAATTAGGACCCTGCCTCTACCCGCAAGGAACCCACAGTGTAATGGGAAAAGCAGATGGTTACAACACAGTACAACTTTCTCATCTATAAAATGGGGCTAATGATCTCACGGGCTTATTTTAAGGCCT
>NW_027942868.1:0-218 GCF_054177405.1 Leptonychotes weddellii | reverse complement strand
TCACTTTTCATCTGATACCCTTCTGAACTGTCTCAATTTATTTTACCATAATTAAGTGCCAGAACAATAATGATGATTTAAAAAACTAGTTTAAAAAAAAGGTGACACCTGGAATTTGTCATTTTGTTAACTCAAGAAAGAAAAAGTCTTTGGACCCAGGAAGAAAGACGATGTCTAGGGCTCCTGAATGTTTTGAAGTCTGCATTTTTTCTCATTTT
>NW_027942867.1:0-218 GCF_054177405.1 Leptonychotes weddellii | reverse complement strand
TAAATCCAAGAGTTAGAAGGACCCTTCCTGATAAAAGAGCTGTTAATTCTCTCATCCCAACCAGTAGCTAGCGTCAACCTTGAGAGTTCTTTGGGAGCTCTTCCCAGTCCCAGGTTTTCCAACAAGCCCGCAACAGCACGTAAAG
The DNA here is from genome assembly GCF_054177405.1 of Leptonychotes weddellii. NCBI lineage: Eukaryota > Metazoa > Chordata > Mammalia > Carnivora > Phocidae > Leptonychotes > Leptonychotes weddellii. Next base: position 73 of record NW_027942867.1, on the reverse strand, counting down.
GAAGTCTGGATGGGAAAATGAGCTCCACCTGGACTAAGAGGTCGTTTCTAGTATTTGATCAGCTCAAAGCGTT
>NW_027942866.1:0-218 GCF_054177405.1 Leptonychotes weddellii | reverse complement strand
GCATCGGGCTCCCTGCTCTGCAGGGAGTCTGCTTCTCCCTCTGACCCTCCTCCCTCTCATGCTCTCTGTCTCCCATTCTCTCTCTCAGATAAATAAATAAAATCTTTAACAAAAAAAAACTACTTGAATTAATTCTTTATTCTGAGTGGTTGAGAGTCATTTAGATTCACTTGTTTCCATGTGTTTTAGATGACAGGGTTCACTTCGTTCATCCTTTT
>NW_027942865.1:0-218 GCF_054177405.1 Leptonychotes weddellii | reverse complement strand
CCTCTGGCTCCCGCCCCGTCCCCGGCGCGGCCTGTGCGGGGCACTTCGTTTCCTCCCCGTGGGGGCTCGCTGTGTGTGCCATCGCTCGGAGGTTCGCTCCCTGGATACGGAGCCTGCCACTCAACATTCACCCCGTGCGGCGGGCGCCGAGGGTGGTGTTCCATGCCCCTTCTCTGGAGCACGAGCCTTAGCGGAGACGTGGCTGTATGTCTATGCTG
>NW_027942864.1:0-218 GCF_054177405.1 Leptonychotes weddellii | reverse complement strand
TGGAACTAGAGGGTATTATGCTGAGCGAAATAAGTCAATCAGAGAAAGACAATTATCATCTGATCTCACTGATATGCAGAATTTAAGAAACAAGGCAGAGGATCATAGGGAAAGAGGGAAAAATGAAACAAGACAAAACCAGAGAGGGAGACAAACCGTAAGAGACTCTTAATCTCAGGAAACAAACTGAGGGTTGCTGGAGGGGAGGGGGGTGGGGG
>NW_027942863.1:0-218 GCF_054177405.1 Leptonychotes weddellii | reverse complement strand
TGCATTCCCACCAACAGTGTAAGAGGGTTCCCCTTTCTCCACAACCTCTCCAACATTTGTTGTTTCTTTCCCTGTCCATTTTTGCCATTCTAACTGGTGTAAGGTGGTATCTCAATGTGGTTTTGATTTGAATTTCCCTGATGGCTAATGATGATGAACATTTTTTCATGTGTCTGTTAGCCATTTGTATGTCTTCTTTGGAGAAGTGTCTGTTCATG
>NW_027942862.1:0-218 GCF_054177405.1 Leptonychotes weddellii | reverse complement strand
TGGTATAGTTATTGTCATGTGTTAAAAATGGAAAAGACTGGCTATAGAACAACTCTGTACAAATTAATAAATAACTTTTTCTTAACTTAAGGAATATTTTTGGTTACTATGCATGTATGGTTTTTTTTTTTTTTTTATTCTTATGTTAATCCCCATACATTACATCATTAGTTCTAGATGAAGTGTTCCATGATTCATTGTTCGTGCACAACACCCAG
>NW_027942861.1:0-1265 GCF_054177405.1 Leptonychotes weddellii | reverse complement strand
TTTTTTTACCAAAGAAATTTGGTGTCATGGTAGGCAAGAAATCAGCCAGCCAGATTGTTGGTCATATAACCATGAACATAAGATACTTTTTACCTAGTCCTAATGGGTCAATTTTTCTGTATCTTCAATATTCAAGGTCAGGAATCTTCCCCACTATGAAGCCTTGCTTATCTATGCATATATATCTTATTTTATGATTCTGCCTCCTTCTCTATTCCATGATCTCAAGAAAAAGAAAACTGTTAATTTTATAATCCAACTAAGTTAGTGCTTGACACCTGTTTATTAAATAAGTAAATGGGATAAAATATATTTGACTGACCACCCAAAGTAAATTAACTAACTTGAAATAAAAACTTGAGTATCTTCAAAAGCATAAGGAACTATATATCTACATATGGTATATCTACACACAAAAGGTAGATCTATAAGCAAAAAAATTAATACATGAATCATCTAAAAATAGTTTCCCTCCAAATAACTGCTTATTCAAAAATTCAACCATTTTGTTTGTTTACAAGTCTTCCCGGGCATTTAAACACATTCTGAATCTGAATCAGTCTGAATCTAATCTAAACTCCACACCTTTAACTGGCAATTACTACAACGTAGCTTTCTCCATTGTCACATCACAGCTATGAGTTTGTAAAACATTTATTTTTAAATCATTGGGATTTGTAGTTATTAGCATATAAAAGTTACAGAAATATTTGAAATATACCAAATATAACACTGAATTATATTTTTTTATTATGTTATGTTAATCGCCATACATTACATCATCAGGTTTTTTGTTTTTTTGTTTTTTAAAGATTTTATTTATTTATTTGACAGAGAGAGAGAGAGAGAGAGATCACAAGTAGGCAGACAGGCAGGTAGAGGGAGAAGCAGGCTCCCTGCTGAGCACAGAGCCCAATGTGGGGCTCGATCCCAGGACCCTGGGATCATGACCTGAGCCGAAGGCAGATGCTTAACCATCTGAGCCACCCAGGCGTCCCTACATCATTAGTTTTTGATGTAGTGTTCCATGATTCATTGTTTGCATATAGCACATACCCTCCCCAATGTCTATCGCCCAGCCACATCATCCCTCCCACCTCCCACCACTCCAGCAACCCTCAGTTTGTTTCCTGAGATTAAGAATTCCTCATATCAGTGAGGTCATATGATACATGTCTTTCTCTGTTTGACTTATTTCGCTCAGCATAACATCCTCCAGTTCCATCCACGTCTTTGCAAACGGCAAGATTCCATTCCTTTTGATG
>NW_027942860.1:0-218 GCF_054177405.1 Leptonychotes weddellii | reverse complement strand
TGAATAAATAAAAATCTTAAAAAAAAAAAAGTATATATTTGGGGTGCACAATGTGATGATTGAATATATGTAGGCGATGTGAATGATCACTACAATCAAGCTAATGAACACGTCCATCACCTCACAGTTAGCTTTTTGCGGGGAGGAGTGGGGGTAAGAACACTTAAGATCTACTCTTCTGGCAAATTTCCAGTATATGGTACAGTATTATTAACTAT
>NW_027942859.1:0-218 GCF_054177405.1 Leptonychotes weddellii | reverse complement strand
CTTGCCTTTTAACTGTAAGTAGCTCAGCACCATCCCCCCTCCCCCCGCCCCGGCCTCCGCCCTCAGTTTGAGCTTTCTTCTTCTTTTTTTTTTTTTTTAAAGAGAGGTGCATATGCACCTTCAGTTTAACAGATTTATCTGATTTTTGACCAGGACTCTTTTCTGGAGGAATGAGGGGACCCAACAAGGAGTCAGTGGAGCCACACAGGCAAAGCATG
>NW_027942858.1:0-218 GCF_054177405.1 Leptonychotes weddellii | reverse complement strand
GCTGGAGATGAGCCGACCATGATAATGAAACAAATTTAAAATATCGACAGCTATAAAGACGCTGCAAAAATAAATGTGGGAACCACTGAGAGATATATATGTTATAGACAAATGTAGGTGGTATAAATTACTGATTTCTGGAATTAATAATTTAAGAACCCTGCTCCACCCCGGAGAAGCAGATGGAGGCCATGGTTTCGGGTTGAGCACCAGCCCTG
>NW_027942857.1:0-218 GCF_054177405.1 Leptonychotes weddellii | reverse complement strand
TGCTGTGTAGGGCTTAGGACAAAGTACTTTTTTTCCCCCGTGAATGTCCAATTTCTCCAGGACCATTTGAAGAAGGCTGTCTTTCCTCCACTGAACTGTTTTTGTGCCTTTGTCAAAAATCACTGGGGCATATTTGTGCAGGTCTGTTTCTGTGTACTTTTCTGTTCCAGTGATATATGTGTCTATCCCTCCACCAAAACCATACAGTCTTGATTACT
>NW_027942856.1:0-218 GCF_054177405.1 Leptonychotes weddellii | reverse complement strand
CCCCGCATCGGGCTCCCTTCTCAGCAGAAGCCTGCTTCTCCCTCCCCCACTCCCCCTGCTTGTGTTCCCTCTCTTGCTGTGTCTCTCTCTAATAAATCAATAAACTCTTTAAAAAAAAAAAAAACTCTAACTCAAGATCTCAAGATGTGGCAACAGAGTGAAAAGGGTAGAGGCTTTAACAGATATTCTTTTTTTTTTTTAATAATTTTTTTTTATTT
>NW_027942855.1:0-218 GCF_054177405.1 Leptonychotes weddellii | reverse complement strand
TTTGTGGTTTTGGTTTGCATTTTTTTTTTTTTTTGATGATTAGTGACTTTGGAGTAGAGCATTTTTTCTTGTGCTTGTCAGCCACCTGTATGCCTTTTTTGGAAAAATATCCTCTGCCCATTTTAAATTGGATTGTTTGTTTTGTTTTGTTTTTTTGCTATGAAGTTGTATAAGGAAAATCTTTTCCTCACTTTTAAGTGTTTGTTGTTGTTTTTTTT
>NW_027942854.1:0-218 GCF_054177405.1 Leptonychotes weddellii | reverse complement strand
CTGTGACATGTCAGCACTTGAGGGCTAACGGGAAGATTCTGTAAGCTTCCAGAGAGAACGACAGACCACAGACGGTAGAGAATGGGAATGGCATGGGCATGTCTCACACGGACACCAGACAATGATAAAGAAACACATCCAAACTGCTGAGCAGTGGGGATGGTGTGGGGGGCGGCGATCTCTGCGGGAGCGTCAGGGACGGCAGGGGTGGGGGGTCT
>NW_027942853.1:0-218 GCF_054177405.1 Leptonychotes weddellii | reverse complement strand
TGTATTTTCAAAACTTACGGGGATCGATAAAAGCAGTTTTCAAAACACATGAGTTTCAATGAGTACCATTGAAATATTTATAAAAAAAATAAGGAAAATACTGCAATTATTTGTGGAGAAGAAGTTGCTTATGTTCTGAAATTTTATGTAATAACATTTTGGATCAAGCCCCAGAACATAGCGCTGCAGGTTAAAAGGAAGGATGAGTTCGACAGATG
>NW_027942852.1:0-218 GCF_054177405.1 Leptonychotes weddellii | reverse complement strand
TGTGTGTGGTGGGCCATTTCTGGAGGTTCCCCATAGCTTAAGTATTTGGGGGCAAACTAAACTGGACTATGTCAGCATACAGAAAGGATCTGTGAAAAAACTACTTTTCCCACTTGATCATGGACACTTGAGCTCTGAGTGGACTCTAAATTGATTATAGTTTGCAAGGCTACCCAGAAGTGGACGTTACCTGGTTGTCGGGGCGGGGGGGGGGCTCC
>NW_027942851.1:0-218 GCF_054177405.1 Leptonychotes weddellii | reverse complement strand
GACTGGGCCCCAGCGACCGGTTCCCCTGCAATGCTGATTCTCTTGCAAGGCTGCTTCATTTTCCGAAGGGCTGAAATTGCAAAGCTAGTTTCCATATTGATTTATAAAATGAGTCAAGAACTTCGGAGAGGTGAAGGAGGTGACTTAATAATAACCATCAAGTGTGTGAGAGGTAATTTTATGCAGGCAGGAGGCCGAACCTTTTCCATTTTACTGGG
>NW_027942850.1:0-1265 GCF_054177405.1 Leptonychotes weddellii | reverse complement strand
TCTCCCTTAAAGGGGAGAAAAGGATGCTTGAGCCTACTATAGTTCCCAGGGTGCCTGTTAGGTTCCCAGGATGATTGACAGTGGTAACATCCATCTGTTTGAAAGGAAGCCCACCACAACTCACACCTACCCTGCTCCACACACTCTATGGTCCTACTCACATGGCCAAGACAAAACCACTGAAGTGGACTGGTCTAGGTTCTCCAGCTAAGGTTGCTCACTCTGTGTGTGAAACCATCATCCAGTGGGTAGCTCTCTACTAAGCCCAATCCATATTTTCTCCTAAGCTGATGTGAAGGAAACTTGTCTTGGCCAACACTCACAATCTTTCTGAGGATCATATAAATAGCTCAGATAAGTTTTTTCAATCTAGCTTTAGGAAGAAAGGAATTCTCTCACACAGCTCTGATGTGGTCTCACTTTACAAGACTCAACGGAACACAGACAGGCTAGATAGTTTGCCTTTGGGTCACTCCCCAGACTTAGGGATGGGCTCACTAGTCTTGACTAGCACTGCCCACCACAGGGGACCTCCTAGAACAAAGGGGGCTTTGTTCCCAAGAAAATCTCTACCTTAGACATCATTCATTGGAAATCTTAAAAGTTACAGTTTCTAACTTTGAAACAAACAGGCAAAAAGGATTAACTTCTGCCTGCTCCCAGAATCCCATTCCATATGGAACACAGCTACACAGATGTTTGGAGCCAAGCAAGGCAAAATGGAAAAACCCCAAAGGCTGTTTGTGCCACACATGGACCATCTTATAGAAATGGAAAGTTGATTCCAAATACCTGGGATTTCATGTTGGGGTTCACAAGTACCTGAGGTTCCAGTGAGTTTTCAGTTCCCATCCAGATTAGGCGTTGGGCATTACAGACGCCCACGTGGATGGCTTCCACATTCCAGAAGTGGTCAGGAGTCCCACGGCTAAAAGTAGCTGCCCTGACCTTCTATGGCACTTTGACTGCCAAAGGTCACAGCCCACCTTCTACCTCGTCCTTATTTTGGGGACAGTACAACATAGAGGGAAGAACAAGGCTTTGGTGTCTCAGAAATGGGGAAAGGAACCCCCATTCTGCTTCTTACCAGCTATGTGATCTTGAGCAACTAGCTTTAACATACAGATCCTTCGTTGCTTCATCGATTACCTACATTTTATGGCGATGGTAAAGAGTATTTAACACATGTCTGGCACAAAGTAGGTGCCTAAGAAATAGGAGCTCCTGGGGCACCTGGGTGGCTCAGTCATTAAGCATCTGCCTTC
>NW_027942849.1:0-218 GCF_054177405.1 Leptonychotes weddellii | reverse complement strand
CTCCCTGCTCTGCGGGAAACCTGCTTCTCCCTCTCCCACTCCCCCTGCTTGTGTTCCCTCTCTCCTGTTTCTCTGCAAATATATAAATAAAATCTCTAAAAAAAATAAAAAGTGAAAACTCATCTAGGAAAATAGTTATTAGAAACTTTTGATAGACAATTGACTAGTCAGCTGCTGACTAATTTGAGTACTGTTTGGTGTTCTTATACAGTACTATT
>NW_027942848.1:0-218 GCF_054177405.1 Leptonychotes weddellii | reverse complement strand
TAGAGAGAAGTTGGTAAATCTATAAAAGTGTGGATAATCTCTCTCTTGGGCCATCTCTCTACTTTAAATTATCCCTGTTAACCAAAATAAACTTAAGGAATCATTCCATGGTTAATGCACTTTTTTTTTTGCTCAACTGTGGTCAGGACGTCTGTCTTACATTTCTATAACAAATGTTTTATCTTGGTACTCAATGCTATTGATTTTGTGGGCAAAAG
>NW_027942847.1:0-218 GCF_054177405.1 Leptonychotes weddellii | reverse complement strand
CATGGAAAACTACATCTAAAACTAATGATGTAATGTATGGGGATTAACATAAGAATAAAAAAAAATTGAAAAAAAAAAAAGATCCATGCTACTAAATCCAGAGAAAAAGTTTTGAAAGGAAAAAGTGAAGCTGATTTGGGAAGGGGGATTTTTACATAATACTTTATTGCATATAATCACTTGAAGCTTTTAAAGCAAGAATGTATTCACACATTAGT
>NW_027942846.1:0-218 GCF_054177405.1 Leptonychotes weddellii | reverse complement strand
CTCCGTCCCTCGGGGGCCGCACTCTGCGTAGGCGTGCTGTCTCTTTTGGAGCGAGAACACTTGGCAACCCTTGGGATGCGTGATTTGCTTCCCGTGATGCATGCACGTGCTGATTCTCCCAGGCACCTGAAAGGTGTTCGGAAAACAGGCATTCACATGGAAACTTGGACACGCATGTCCCTGTATACCGTGTGCAGAGGCGTTTTATAGCCACGGGG
>NW_027942845.1:0-218 GCF_054177405.1 Leptonychotes weddellii | reverse complement strand
GGGAATACAATCTGTCATCGGGAGGATTCTCTTGGACCTGTAGCAACTCTGGAAGGAGTTTGGTTTTAATACAGGCTGAGAATCAATCATGTAAGCTTTAAAAATTCATCTCTGACTGAATCAGCAAGAATTTACATCGTCTGTTTTCCATGGGCACTCATGTAGGTGTTTACAGAAGATGACTAGGTCTTCTGGAGGCAGACGCCTTTCCTCCTGTC
>NW_027942844.1:0-218 GCF_054177405.1 Leptonychotes weddellii | reverse complement strand
GGGCGGTGAGGAGCTCCTGAAGCCTCTTTCTCGCGGGACATGTCTCTTTAAGAAAGAGAACAGAACTCAAGAAAATTATGTACAGGATAGTCATGCTGACATGCTTTTTTTTCTGGAAGGATATACCATCTTTAAAAAAAACAACAACCATATGTACTCTTGATTTAATAAATACACATGTGAATTAAAAAAAAAAAAAGGGGGGAGGGAAGTCTTCT
>NW_027942843.1:0-218 GCF_054177405.1 Leptonychotes weddellii | reverse complement strand
GGCAGATTCACGGAACCCGAGGAGGGGGTCACGGGAACCTCTGACTTGGAACCGTCGGTCAGAAGCACAGGGGACGATGGGGACTTGTGACTGGCGTCTGAAGGTGGGGGGCAGATGTGTGGGACTGGGCCCTCCACCCGTGGGGCCCGACGCTGTCCCCTGGTGGACCGTGCCACGCCCAGTCCAACCATAGGACGTCCGGCTGGTGTCCAAGGATT
>NW_027942842.1:0-218 GCF_054177405.1 Leptonychotes weddellii | reverse complement strand
CCAGGATCATGACCTAGCTGAAGGCAGTCAATTAACCAACCGAGCCACCCAGGCGCCCACATTCATTTTTTTAAACCCGAGATTGATAATTTGTTAGGAGTGTCTTTCATATTATCACTGATTACTTGCCTTTCACTGGTAGATGTAATTATTTGAAAATTCACTGAGCTGAATTTTGGGAAAATATAGGGTTTGGATTATTTTTTTTAGGTAGTTCT
>NW_027942841.1:0-218 GCF_054177405.1 Leptonychotes weddellii | reverse complement strand
GCAGTCTCGACAGTGCAGAGTCTCCAGTTCACCTCTGTGGCTGGACAGGCTCCCTGGAGGCGGCCTCGCCCACGGCTGTCATCTGGAGAGCAACCCCAGAGGCTGAGAGGAGTCTGTGGAGTGGGGTTTCCATGTGGGAACCGTTTCTGTCCCCCTCACAGGGCCGTGGGAGGGGCCGCTCTCTGCCACTGCCCACCACGGGCAGGTGCTCTGGGTGT
>NW_027942840.1:0-218 GCF_054177405.1 Leptonychotes weddellii | reverse complement strand
TTAGCGGGGGTCCCGTTGTCCCATTGGTAGGACAACACTGTTTTCCTGAACTGTCCTGGGCATTGCTGGATGTTTTCCATACCTGACTGCTACCCACTAAATGCTGGTAGCACGCCCTACCTACCCTTTGTGACAACCCAAATTGTCCTTACACATTTCTAAACAGGAGAACCATTGACTTAACTATACTTTCAGAAGGGTATGAAGAACGTAGTCCT
>NW_027942839.1:0-1265 GCF_054177405.1 Leptonychotes weddellii | reverse complement strand
CTGTAAAATTTTGAAAATAGTTTTATATTTGGTCTCATAAATATTTTGTTAATTATTCTTTATCTTATCACTCATATAGATTTCTGTAGGTCAAGAAGTTATATGTATGTATGTGTATATATATATATTCAAAGTTCTATTGACAGTGTTTTTGATGGCGAATTAGCAGGAAATATAATTTTTTAATGGAAGTAACATTTTAGTGAATTATATGTCTAATTATTAAAGAAGAAATGTTATTTTGCTTATTATACTTAAAGTAGATGTCAAAGTCATTCATTCAATTCAGAAAAATACATTAAGTGCCTACTATGCACTAGTAGGCACTGTTCTAGGTCTTAAGGAAACTGCAGTAAACAAGACATTAAAAATTCCTACCTGTTCTTATATTTTTAATGGGTGGGTAAAGTAAAAATAAATAAGTAAAATAAGATTAATGGTTATCTTATAGAGAACAAATGAAGCAGAAAAAGGAATGGCAATTCTAAAATAAGCTAGAAAGATACAGGCCAGATGTTAGTTAAAATATTTATGTATTTGTTGATATTCCGTGTGGCTTTTTCAGAGGTTCTTAGTGACCTCGCTGAGATAGCACTTAAGTCTCTTTATAAACTCCATAAACTCTGATGATGATCCTGAAACAGTTTCTTTACTGTTTACAAGTCACCTTATTAAGTAGCTGTGGAAAGAGTTCAGGGTGTGGACAGTGTGATTTTTCTGATCCTAGGGATAATGTTGCCAGGGAACGTGATAAAAAAGACTTGACTTCCATTTGACTCGGGAGCTGGACCTGGCATTCAGAGCCTCCTACCCCCTCCCTGGTCCTTGGAATGTGGGTCCTGCCTGCTTTTCCCACTCCCAGAAGCTGCCCCAAGGAGAGAGTCTTGAAATGGTGATGTGAGGTTGAAAACCTGCACTGTATACTTGACTGAGCCCAGTTAGAGCCTCTTTATAAGATTTAGAGGGACGGTGGGGGGATTCATTTGTCTTGCTATCACCCAAGACAGGCTTCATATGTAAATTCCCTTTGTTGTTATGAAAACTGCCACCTACCAACCTGGAATGGACTGCCTCTTTCTTTGGTCTCTCCTGCCTTCTCTGTGTGGGGGCTGGTTTCAGATTACAGGGTTGTGAACCTACAGATGTTGACCATTAAAAAGATTGCGCATTTTAGGGGCGCCTGGGTGGCTCAGTTGGTTAAGCAACTGCCTTCGGCTCAGGTCATGATCCTGGGGTCCCGGGATCGAGTCCCGCATCGAGTCCCG
>NW_027942838.1:0-218 GCF_054177405.1 Leptonychotes weddellii | reverse complement strand
GTCCTGCTCCGGGGGTCCGGCTCCCAGTCCATCTCCTCTCCCCTGACAGTGCTGCCTTCCCTGACCAGCCTGTGCGGGATGCACAAGCAGGTCAAGTTCCCCGGCGCTGTGGCCACATTAGCGTGAACAGGTCAGGCCACAAGTGCGATTCTTGCACAAGGGGAGTCCCTTCCCGTACAAGCACTGTCTTTATGTGTCTTTCCCGCCTTGGGCTTCTG
>NW_027942837.1:0-218 GCF_054177405.1 Leptonychotes weddellii | reverse complement strand
TTTAACTCATTCAATATTCACAACAGGGGCGCCTGGGTGGCTCAGTCGGGTAAGTGTCTGCCTTCAGCTCAGGTCATGATCCCAGGGTCCTGGGATCGAGCCCCACATCAGGCTCCCAGCCCAGCGGGGAGTCTGCTTGTCCCTTGGCAGATGGCCACGTAGGGTCTATTAAAAAGGCTTCCTTTGTGTGGGACAAGGGTGCTGTGGCAGGGATCCGT
>NW_027942836.1:0-218 GCF_054177405.1 Leptonychotes weddellii | reverse complement strand
TGGGTATTAAAGAGCGCAAGTATTGAATGGAGCACTGGGTGTTATATGCAAGCAATGGATCATGGAACACTACATCAAAAACTAATGATGTAATGAATGGTGACTAACATAACATAATAAAATAAAATTAAAAAATAAAAAAGCAAGTCCTGAGACCATAGTGATGGTCGTAACAATATATTTGGTAGATGCAAGCCCAAGAAAGTGAGAATGAAGAC
>NW_027942835.1:0-218 GCF_054177405.1 Leptonychotes weddellii | reverse complement strand
GCATCAGTATGATCCAAGTCCTAGCCCAAGTCCTGTTTAAGGAGAAAGAGATGAAGGAGAAGGTGGAGACAAAGAAGGAGATGAAGGAGGAGGTGGAGATAGAGACGGTGGAGAAGGAGATGAAGGAGGAGGAGGTGGAAAAGGAGATGAGGAAGGAGGAAGAGGACAAAGAAGACACTTTGAATAGTGTTGGAAAAGACAGGGTGCCACCAGTGGAT
>NW_027942834.1:0-218 GCF_054177405.1 Leptonychotes weddellii | reverse complement strand
GGGGGATGGGTATGGAGGAGGGCACGTTCTGCATGGAGCACTGGGTGTTGTGCACAAACAATGAATCATGGAACACTACATCTAAAACTAAAGATGTAATGTATGGGGATTAACATAACAATAAAAAAATTAAAAAAAAAAGAGAGTCGGTTGCTTAACTGACTGCGCCACCCGGGCATCCCCGTTCTACCATTATTTTTTAAATTTTTTTTAAAGAT
>NW_027942833.1:0-218 GCF_054177405.1 Leptonychotes weddellii | reverse complement strand
TTAATTTTCTCCCCATGGGAAAGGGGCTGGGAGATAGATTGCTGGGTATTTACCTAGTGAACAGGACGTAGTCCGCATCCATCTGTCTTCCATTCAGTCTCCTTTCAGAAGACATTATGGGTGAGCCTCAATCTTCTTTTTTTTTATTTTTTTATTCTTATGTTAATCCCCATACATTACATCATTAGTTTTAGATGTATTGTTCCATGATTCATTGT
>NW_027942832.1:0-218 GCF_054177405.1 Leptonychotes weddellii | reverse complement strand
GACCTCTCTCCCTCACTCAGTGCTGATTGCTAATATCAGTTGCTATTATCCATAGCATTCCTGCTTGATTTCTATAGGATTATACGAATTCTGATATGTAATCACATAGCCAGAATAATTATTAAAGGGTTATATTTTAGGTTAAAATAGTCATCAACAGATAAATATCCATATTAATAAGATGCTGCTGCACAACTCTTATTAGTAAACTGTTCCAG
>NW_027942831.1:0-218 GCF_054177405.1 Leptonychotes weddellii | reverse complement strand
TTAATGCAGGATAGTCGGGAAAAAAGGCAGGCACGGACAAGAGCCCTTCCCTGTCCCTCCCACCCTAAGAGGAAACCACCTTTAAAAGGATTTTACACCACCCTGGAAGGAGTCCTCCACCCTTTCCCCTGTGATAGGTAGATGACAAAAACCTGATTGGATGACAGGAGCAGGGAGGGTTAATCAGATTAAAACGGGCCGTCAACAAGCCCAAAACT
>NW_027942830.1:0-218 GCF_054177405.1 Leptonychotes weddellii | reverse complement strand
TATGGCCTTGAAAAATTTCCCATTTCTCAGTTCAGGTGGGAGAAAGAATTGGGTGCTTATGAAATCATTAATAATGATGTTAGAATAATTATAACAGAAAACATTTATCCAGCCTCTGCTTACAACTGTATTTTCTGATACTTCATTATAGACTTTCATATAATACATAAAGACTTAATATATTGCACAGAAAACTTCATTATCAGCTAAGTGCCTAT
>NW_027942829.1:0-218 GCF_054177405.1 Leptonychotes weddellii | reverse complement strand
TACCAGTATTGCGCAAGGCTTTGGAGATCAAAGAGTTTCGCAGGAGAATTAGATGTGAAAACAGAATTTCAAAGCGATGGGTGCTTAAGTGGTGGTAGGTACGTGAAACCGACGTGGCCCAAAGGAAAGAGTGATTTCCTCTGATTGGGAAATTGAGAAAAGCCTCACCAAGGTGCAGGCTCCAGAACTTTGCATTGCATAATAAATAGATCTCCAAG
>NW_027942828.1:0-1265 GCF_054177405.1 Leptonychotes weddellii | reverse complement strand
CTCTCTTTTTCTTCTTCTTCTGGTATCCCAATTATTCTAATGTTGTTTTGTCTTATGGTATTGCTTATCTCTCAAATTCTGCCCTCGTGATCTGGTAGTTGTTTATCTCTCTTTTTCTCAGCTTCTTTATTTTCCATCATTTGGTCTTCTATATCACTAACTCTCTCTTCTGCCTCATTTATCCTAGCAGTTAGAGCCTCCATTTTTGATTGCACCTCATTAATAGCCTTTTTGATTTTGACTTGGTTAGATTTTAGTTCTTTTATTTCTCCAGAAAGGGTTTCTCTAATAACTTCCATACTTTTTTCAAGCCCATATTGTATCTTTAAAATCATCATTCTGAACTCTGTTTCCAACATCGTACTAATGTCCGTATTGAGTAGGTCCCTGGCAATTGGTACTGCCTCTTGTTCTTTTTGTTGCGGTGATTTTTTCCATCTTGTCATTGTGTCCATAGGAGAATAGATGAATGAGATAACAAAATGCTAACAGGGTAAATACGTCCCTAAAAAATATACTCTAAATAAATCAGAAAAGACCTGAAACCAGGATAAAAGAAAGGGAAAGAAAGAAAAAAGAAAAAGACAAAAACAGAACAAACAAAACAAAAAACAGAATATGATCAAATATGATGAGGCTGGTGCATAGATCAATGCCACACACTAGATTTTGGGTGTATTTTGGTCTGTTAGAAGAACATGCTTCCCCAAATTTTAAAGAAAGAAAAACTTATATATGTACAAAAATAAGTGTTAATATGATGAAGGGATGGAATATGATTGTAAAAATGAAAACTACAAAAAATTTTATAAAAGGAATTGATAAGATAAGAAGTTGTTTGAAAAAGGAAAGAAGAGGATTAAAAAAAAAAGAAAAAAAGGGAGAGAATGTGATCAGGCAGGAGACTAGAACAAAGCCATACACTAGAGATTTAGGGTGTATTTTGATCTGTTAGAAGAAACTGTATCTCAAAATTTTAAAGAGAGAACAACTTATATATATATGCCAAAAATAAGGGTAACTACTATGAAGGGATAGAATATGACTCTAAAAATGAAAAATAAAAATGTTTTTTAAAAAAGGGATTGATAAGATGTTGGTTGAAAAAGGGAAAAAGAAAAATTCAAAAAAAAAAAAAAGGACAGTTAAAAAAAATTAACTTTGAAAGACTAAAGAATCATGGTAAAAAAGCCATGGATTCTATGTGCAGTATTCCCCTAGCGCTGGAGTTCTACCATTCTCATTGATTGTTAAACTTGGTCTTG
>NW_027942827.1:0-218 GCF_054177405.1 Leptonychotes weddellii | reverse complement strand
TTTTTTCCCCCAGCCATACTGCCCAATGGAGCTTCAGCAATGTGATTAAAGGTCAATATTAAGATGATCTGGGAATAAAATGTTAACAATCTGGAGACGGCTCAAGTTGAATATAAAGCCCTTCTTTTATTAAATTCTGTTTTAGTAGGGTAGACCAAGTTATGCTGCAGTAGCAAGCAAAACACAGATCTCAGTGGATTAATACTAGGAAGGTTTAT
>NW_027942826.1:0-218 GCF_054177405.1 Leptonychotes weddellii | reverse complement strand
TAAATAAATAAAATAATGCCCCCCCCCCAAAAAAATAAAATTTATAAGGAAAGTCACAGTCCCTATAATAGCTACTATGGACTGAATATTTGTGTCCCACAAAATTCATGTGTTGAAGCTGTAAACCCCAATACCATGGTAGTAGGAGGTTGGACCTTTGGGAGTAATTAGGTTTAGATGAAGTCATGAGGGTGGATATCACATGATGGAATAAGTGT
>NW_027942825.1:0-218 GCF_054177405.1 Leptonychotes weddellii | reverse complement strand
TGGATGCAAAGGGAAAACGGCCTCATACGACAAAGAGAAGAGGTGGCTTTGCCCCCAAAAGAAGCTATAACTGCAGAGGAATGAGGCGTTGAGGAGTAACTACGAGCATGTGTCCGTATGGGACTGGACAGGGCATTTCTCGAAGTTGCCCCAGGGCACCACATTTGCTTTTCTGCTGCCCTCTGTGGACCCCCCCCCCATTCCCTGTACTGTTAGGA
>NW_027942824.1:0-218 GCF_054177405.1 Leptonychotes weddellii | reverse complement strand
GACTAGTCTTGCTAGGGCATTATAAATTTTGTTATCTTTTTTAATACCAAATTTTGGCTTTAGAATTGTATTGTGTGTATGTCTTACAAATTTCTTTGTTTCTACTTACTTTGGGTTTAGTTTATGCTTCTTTTTTGCAGCTTCTTCAGATAGAAACTTAATTTTTCTTACTTTAAATCCTTCTTTCTAGTTAGGCATTCGAAGTTATAAATTTCTCT
>NW_027942823.1:0-218 GCF_054177405.1 Leptonychotes weddellii | reverse complement strand
GGGGATTAACATAAGAATAAAAAAAAATAAAAAAATAAAATAAATTTCACCTGTTTCTTTTTACTATTTTGAATGTGGCTGCTAGAAACTTACAAATGACAGCAGCACTTGTTGGGATGAGCACTGGGTGTTATGTGTAAGTGATGAATCACGAAATTCTACACCGGAAACCAATTTTACCGTGTATGTTAACTAACTAAAATTTAAATAAAAACTCG
>NW_027942822.1:0-218 GCF_054177405.1 Leptonychotes weddellii | reverse complement strand
GAAAGAATACTTGAGATGGTTTTGGTGCAAAAAAGGGTGTTTTTATTATAGGAGGGGGACCTGTGGGCAGAAAGGGCTGTACTGGGGTTGTGAGGAGTCACTGATTATATAAGATTTTCTATCCTATAGAGGGGAGGATGATGTTAGGACTCCAGGAAATTGAGTCTCTAGGAAATTCTGGAGATTGCTTTTTCTCTTATAGATCATTAAGACAGTTG
>NW_027942821.1:0-218 GCF_054177405.1 Leptonychotes weddellii | reverse complement strand
TCTGGCTGTGAAATGGGCCCAGGCGTCAGTGACCTGGCCAAGGCCACAGCTGGAAGGTGGCAGAGTTGGGGTTGGCCCCGGGCCCGGGGATTCCAAACCCATGATCTTTCACCCCACGCTGGGCTCTGCTTCCATCTGGTGCATGGCTGCGGCCGGCCCCACATTCAGGCCCTGTATCCAGGTGCCCTCGACCAGGTCCCCACGTCCAGGCCCCGCAT
>NW_027942820.1:0-218 GCF_054177405.1 Leptonychotes weddellii | reverse complement strand
TGCACTGACACCTCCCTCCTGGAGTTCCTCATGATCTCCAACAGTGGAATGTTGGTCCTTATCTGGTTCCTTCTTCTTCTGATATCTTACACGGTCATCCTGGTGATGCTGAGGTCCCACTCAGGGCAGGCAAGGAAGAAGGCAGCTTCCACCTGCACCACTCACATCATTGTGGTGTCTATGATCTTCATTCCCTGTATCTCTGTCTACTCCCGGCC
>NW_027942819.1:0-218 GCF_054177405.1 Leptonychotes weddellii | reverse complement strand
TATAATAGATGTTCAGCAACCATTAGCCGAATTTAAATACCGTAAGACTAGAAGGGCAAGAATCATATCTTTTTCTTTCTTTTTTTTTACATTTTTTATTGTTATGTTAATCCCCACACATTACATCATTAGATTTAGATGTAGTGTTCCATGATTCATTGTTTGTGCATAACACCCAGTGCTCCATGAAGAATGTGCCCTCCTCAATACCCACCACC
>NW_027942818.1:0-1265 GCF_054177405.1 Leptonychotes weddellii | reverse complement strand
GAAAGCTGGGGCAACTCCTTTTTCACATGAAGGATTATGGGACGCCTGGGTGGCTTAGTCGGTTAAGCGTCTGCCTTCAGCTTGGGTCATGATCCCAGGGTCCTGGGATCGAGCCCCGCATTGGGCTCCCTGCTCAGCGGGTAGTCTGCTTCTCCCTCTACCTGCTGCTTCCCCTGCTTATGCTGTCTTCTCTCTCTGACAAATAAATAAATAAATAAATAAAATCTTTAAAACGAAATCTTTAAATAAGTAAAATGAAGGATGATGCAGAGGTAGGGATAGTCACCTACTCCTTATGCATACAGAAAACTCAGGGGGCGCCTGGCTGGCTCACTCAGTAGAGCGTGCACCTCTTGATCTCGAGGTTCTGAGTTTGAGCCCCACGTTGGATGTAGAGATTACTTAAAAATAAAATCTTAAAGAAGACAAAGGAAAACTCAGAAAGCATTAGTTTCTTCATCCATGGCCGGTCTACATTTGACCTGGTCAGGGAAAGTGTGCAGGCTTCTCTGTCATACGTCCCAACCTTGCTAAATCAATAATGCTGTGCAAAAGCTCCTCATCGAAGACTTCATTCTGCAATGAAACGGAGGGTGGCTCCAGATGAAACCTTCCCCCAGACCGATTGGGACATCCATAGCAGGTGTTGACAAAGCCGTTACATCTCTTTTTGATGATCATACCTTCACCTTGGGGCCACCATCTCCAGTGTCAGGGCCTGTGATGTCATGGCCTGTGATGTCCTGGCCTTGGGCATAAAATGCTCTAGTTCCTCGTCCAAAGCAGCATCATGTAATTAACTTCCTGCAGCTCAGACATGGGAATTCATGGTAACCCTCAGCAGTTTTTAAGGACTTTGTGTAATGTGGAACAGTCCTCTTGAAGCTGACAGGTCCTATTCTCGTTGACTCTTTTGTGACCCACAGTGTTCAAACAGATTTGTAAAATTCTCTTCACTCTGAAAGTAATTTGCTTACCCCTTGACCCTGAGGCTAGTGATTCCTCCAGGGAGTTTTGTAATTACTGAAAGAAAAAACCCTCTTACAACATCATTGGGAATAGTTGGGGTTGTCCCTAAAAAAAAGAAGATTGAGCCCATCTTGTAACTTTGCTTTTTGTCCTGGGCTCCTCTTGGCACTGAGAAAGAATATAGACTATTGGCCCTACCAGCAAGGAGCTTTGTTAAGCCAGCAATGGCTTAAGTGCGCCGGAACGTGCTTATGGTGACTGAGATATTGAGAGGACAGTTAAATCAGAAGCACACA
>NW_027942817.1:0-218 GCF_054177405.1 Leptonychotes weddellii | reverse complement strand
CCGCTAGAACATCAGAAGCCGAGTGCGGAGAGCTGACCCGGACCAGACCGAGGCCTTAGCTCAACCACACGCCCACAGACTGACTGAGTTTGGTTCGTTCACTTCCTGTACCTTCTGTTATCTTGTTCGGTGTGTGGCTTGTCTTCTCTCCTGCTCTGGGTGCTGTGTAAGAAGCCAAGTTTAATCACATGGTGAACTGAGTCTGGAATCCTGAACCT
>NW_027942816.1:0-218 GCF_054177405.1 Leptonychotes weddellii | reverse complement strand
TCATACTTTTTGTCAAGAGTTCTAAAATAGGTCATATATTGCGAGGTAGTGATTACAATTGTATGGATTTGAATCAGTAATTTGAAAAAAAATATCTTGTAATCCAGTTTGCCACTGGAAACATCACAGGTCCAAGCCCTAACTGATTTCTCCATCCACATGATCCAGATATAATCATGTATTACAAAAAGTACCCCCATCGTATCAGATCGTCAATT
>NW_027942815.1:0-218 GCF_054177405.1 Leptonychotes weddellii | reverse complement strand
TAAATGTGAGATTCTTGTAAGGGTGGATGCTGGGGTCAACTAGCAACTAGGCCACATCAGGGCTTGTACCACTGGGGAGAACTTACACACTTTGCCTCTGGGGACAGGCCAAGCTGCTTTGAATCAGGCTCTACTTCTCACCTGTGCTGTGTATGTGGGTAACTCACTTCACTTTTCTAAGCTTCTGGTTTCCTCACATACAGAGACAAGAATAGTGC
>NW_027942814.1:0-218 GCF_054177405.1 Leptonychotes weddellii | reverse complement strand
TTTAACTCATTCAATATTCACAACAGGGGCGCCTGGGTGGCTCAGTCGGGTAAGTGTCTGCCTTCAGCTCAGGTCATGATCCCAGGGTCCTGGGATCGAGCCCCACATCAGGATCCCAGCCCAGCGGGGAGTCTGCTTGTCCCTTGGCAGATGGCCACGTAGGGTCTATTAAAAAGGCTTCCTTTGTGTGGGACAAGGGTGCTGTGGCAGGGATCCGT
>NW_027942813.1:0-218 GCF_054177405.1 Leptonychotes weddellii | reverse complement strand
TACCTCACATCACACTCAAAAGTACATCCTGGATCCCTCACAGACCTCAGTGTCGAACATACTATAATAAAGATCCTAGAGGGGCGGAGCAAGATGGCGGAGGAGTAGGAGACCTGGATTTTGTCTCCTCTCAGGAATTCAGCTGGATAGGGATCAAACCATTCTGAACACCTACAAACTCAACAGGAGATCGAAGAAAGGAATAGCAACAACTCTCT
>NW_027942812.1:0-218 GCF_054177405.1 Leptonychotes weddellii | reverse complement strand
CCTTTATGCTACTTAGTGAAAAACATTCATCAAAAAGTTATGAAAACGATCTGCAGGAATGTATAGATCTATATATGAAAATGGGTCGTATGGCTGCAGAGCAGGTAACTTCGGCAACCCATGCTTTAGTAGATAGTAATATTGAGTTAGCAAAAGAGGTTATTGAAAATGATACTCTCATCAATCAAATGGAAATTAAGATTGATGAGATGGTTGTT
>NW_027942811.1:0-218 GCF_054177405.1 Leptonychotes weddellii | reverse complement strand
AGGGAGAAGCAGACTCCCAGCTGAGCAGGGAGCCCAATGCGGGACTCGATCCCAAGATCCTGGGATCATGACCTGAGATGAAGGCAGCCGTTTAACTGACTGAACCACCCAGGCACTTTGCTATAAAGCTAAAACTTTGCTATAAAGCTAAAATTACCCTAAACAAAAGAGCTTCTTTATACATATACTTTTTTTTTTTGAAGGTTTAGTTTTTTTTT
>NW_027942810.1:0-218 GCF_054177405.1 Leptonychotes weddellii | reverse complement strand
CTGAATAGGCAAGACATCGATCTGGGGACTGACAGAACAAACTGCACAACTAGAGGGAGGGAGGAGGCCACAAAGTGGAAGGTAGGAAGTGTGGAGATGTGTTTTGGGGGAGAAAGGGGTCATAGGTGCTGCAGAGGGGAGGGCACCCTCGGAGAGAGGCGAGAGAGAGAGAGAGAGAGAGAGAGAGAGAGAGAGAGAGAGAGAGGAGCACACAGGGG
>NW_027942809.1:0-218 GCF_054177405.1 Leptonychotes weddellii | reverse complement strand
CAACTGATGCCAAGGGCAAATGAGCAGAGGGCGAGTCCAAGTGGAAAGACACTGTGGTCTTAACCAAACGTGGTTAAAAATATCTTGTTTGTTCAAAACTGAGTGTTGTTGGAGTGGGGGGTGGGGTGGGAGGGATGGGGTGACTGGGTGATAGACACTGGGGAGGGTACGTGCTCTGGTAAGCGCTGTGAATTGTGCAGGACTGTTGAATCTCAGAT
>NW_027942808.1:0-218 GCF_054177405.1 Leptonychotes weddellii | reverse complement strand
GGCCCCCGAGGGACGGAGGCCAGCGGCCCACAGCTGTGCACCTGAGTGTCCAGGCGGGTCTCCGGCTTCTCCTTCTCTCTGCGTGCGGGTCGTGCATGGTCCAGAGAGCCCTGCAACGTCCCCAGAGCTGAGTGGTAGGAACGCCTGCCAGAGCACGAGGCTGCTTTGGACGAGACCCAGTGGCCACTCGGAGCAGGTGTCTCCGCTTTGGTCTAAGT
>NW_027942807.1:0-1265 GCF_054177405.1 Leptonychotes weddellii | reverse complement strand
GCCAATTCAGCTTTCATTTCTGCCCTTAGAGACTCTGTGTTGCCATTAATTGATTTCTCCATTCTAGCCATTGTCTTCACAATTGCTAGCCTGAATTCCATCTCTGACATCTTGGTTATATCTGCATCCATTTGTAAATCTGCAGCATAATCTCTGAGTCTTTTCTATTTTGGGGGCTCCTCCTCCTAGTCATTCTGTTGATGGGTGTTTGAGGGAGTGTATAGAGTCCAAATTATTGACCAGAACCCAAGCAAGATGCACCAGTTTTCTTGGGACCTTAGGGTTGCTGGCCTCTTGTTTTCCCAGCCTGTCTTCTGTGGGAGGGGCCTGCCGCGCTGTTATTCAGGCAACCCTGTTTGGGCGGAGTTGCCCTGCCCCCTGTGGCGGGGGATGGGCTCAGCGGGAATCAGTTTTGGGGGCTTTTGTTCTCTGGTGGTTTTCCCTGGTGGCTTTCCGCATCTCTTCCGCGAATCAGAGCAGAAGAGACCGTTTCCAACCCTCTGCCTTAGAGCAGAGAGACCTCAGTCTGTTCTTCAGTGAGCTCTCCAGGCCACACTGTCTCTGTTTCTGTCCATGCTGCTATAAACTGCAGCGTCCTGGGTTGTGCGCCCCTCCACAGCGCTCCAGTCCTGCCTGCCCTCTGTGCTTATAAAACCGCCAGCCGCTCCCAGTTCGCAGGCGCGACCCCACTGCTCCAGTTTTCCACCCGGGGGCTGCCCTAAAGTCCTTTCCCCGCCGCTACCGGTCTGCGAGTCTGTGTCTGTCCACAGCGCTCAAGGCTGTCACTCACTGGCGGTGTAGGATCCCCAGGGCCAGGCTCCCTCCCGCTGCCGTTTATCCTCCGATATCAGCCCGCGGAATCATGCCTCCCTGCTTTGTACCTCAAAACCAACCGCCTGTGAAATTCTGTTTGTAGAAATCCAGATCTTCTTACATCTCAGGCTGGTTTCCTGGGTGCTCAGAGTGGTCGTTAGATATCCAGCTCAATTCTGGGGACCAGTTGAAATAGGGTCCCCTACTCCTCCGCCATCTTTCCTCTCTCCTGAGATCGAGATTCTTAACCAACTGAGCTACCCAGGCACCCCTTTCTTTTCTTTTCTTTTCTTTTTTTTTTTTAAGATTTTATTTATTTATTTGAGAGAGAGAATGAGAGACAGAGAGCATGAGAGGGAAGAGGGTCAGAGGGAGAAGCAGACCCCCCGCTGAGCAGGGAGCCCGATGTGGGACTCGATCCTGGGACTCCAGGATCATGACCTGAGCTGAAG
>NW_027942806.1:0-12569 GCF_054177405.1 Leptonychotes weddellii | reverse complement strand
GACTTCAAGCTCTATTACAAAGCTGTCATCATCAAGACAGTATGGTTCTGGCACAAAAATAGAGACATAGATCAATGGAACAGAACAGAGAGCCCAGAAATGGACTGTCAACTCTATGGTCAACTCAACTTCGACAAAGCAGGAAAGAATGTCCAGTGGCAAAAAGACAGTCTCTTCAACAAATGGTGTTGGGTGTGGTGATTAACATAACTTAATAAAAAAAAAAGTCTTATGTTGTCTCCAATTTTCATTTTTCTTTTTCTTCCGAAGGTCACAATGTTCCTTCTTCTCATCTAGGGTGAATCAGTACAAGGCTAGAGTTCTGACATGTCACCTAAAAAAAAGGATCCCGCTCCAAAATAACTTCAGGTTGTCTGAAATGATACCAGTTACACATTCAAGTGCAATAGACAATCACTCTGAGGGAACTGGAGAGTTGTCAGTCATCACTGGCTTAGAGTGAAAGAAAATACACTGATTGCATTGCTCCTTAAAGTACACTAAACATGAAGAGGAACAGGTTTATCTTTCAACTTAAAGGTAAAGCAGGCTTGGCTGGAATAGCTTAAGGAGGCTTACACAGCCAGAAGACAGTATAAAGCTTTTGCATGCTCCAGCAGGGGACAGAAAAAGAGAGACAAGGAGAAAATTCTGTCTAAAGCTTAGTTTGTGTATCCACGGCACAGGCCAGTGGGCAGTTCTCACCACAGCTAATGAGCCAGCTCCCTCTAACAGAAGGACTGCTTCCCAGGGTGGACCACATGGCATTTTATAGGGAGAAGAGCCATACTTGTAGTTTGGTGGAAACCATAATAATGTAACAGGGGAAAAAAACCAAACCAGCTCTCAAAGAGCTGGAGAAGTAGCCGTCATTTTAGTCCACAAATGATGCTAGATAGGGGATACTTCTTAGAACCTAAGAATGTATATATACTACTATATACACAATTTGCATTATTTTCTCCCAGTGTCCTAACCAGTCTCAGATCCAAGGATTCAGACATTCCATTTATTGACAAGTCACTGTTACCACAACAGCTTCCTGTAGTGACTACTGTCTTAGTTATAATGATAATGACCCTCATCATCAGAATTCACAGTAAAATCACCATTTGACAAGCACATTTCCCCCCAAACAGCTAACAGGTCTTGAATCCATCCAAAGGAAGTGAGAATAATTTTCAGTTAGAAATATTTTTTGCAGTCCTCACATCCAGCATAACTTCAGAAGCACATATTTCAATAAATGTTTTCTTTCCTATTTTCAGTGTTTTCTATATCCTAAATCACCATTCAACTGTACAGAACTTGAAAATAAATCTATTCCTCTTTCAGAACTGTGGCTCATATTTCATCTCAAAAATATTTGTTTATGCAAAATTGAATAAGAAAAACAACCTGGAACCAAACCAGTTACTTTTATTTTTTATTTTTATTTTTTTAAAGATTTTATTTATTTGACAGAGAGAGCACAAGCAGAGGGAGAGAGAGGGAGAAGCAGGCTCCCTGCTGAGCAAGGAGCCCAAACCCAGTTACTTTTAAAAAATGACTATTTCCTTCTTTTAAAAAAATTTCTAATTGTGGTAAAAAAAAAAAAAAAAAACCACTAACATAAAATTTACTATCTTAATCCTTTTTACGTGTGGAGTTCAGTAGTGTTGAACATATTCACATTGTTGTGCAACAGAACTCTGGAACCTTTTCATCTTGCAAAATTGAAACTGTACCCATTCAACAACTCCCATTCCTGCCTCTCCCCAGTCTCTGCTAACCACCATTCTACTTTGTTTCTATGAATTTGACTATTTTAGATACCTCTTCTAAGTGGAATCACACAGTATTTGTCTTCTGTGCCTGGCTTATTTCACTTAGCATAAAGTCCTTAAGGTCCATCCAAACTGTAGCACATGACAGGATTTCCTTCCTTTTCAAGGCTGAATATCCCACTGTACATGAGACCACATGGTGTTTATCCATTAATCCATTGATTGGCATTTGGGTTGCTTCCATCTCTTAGCTATTGTGAAGAATGCTGCTATAAATATGGGTGTGCAAATATCTGAGACCCTGCTTTCAATTCTTCTGGGATATATACCCAGGAGTGGGATTGCTAGATAATATGATACATCTATTTTTAATTTTTTGAGGACCTGTGGTCCTGTTTTCCACAGCGGAAATGCCACTACCAGCGCACAAGGGTTCTAATTTCTCCACATCCTCACCAACACTTGTTATTTTCTGTTTTTTGACATCCTAATGGGTGTGAGATGACAGCTCATTGTGACTCTGATTTGTATTTCCTAATGATACTGATACTGGGCATTTTTCATATGTTTTTCGGCCATTTGTATATTATCTTTAGAGATTTTAACTACTTTTAAAGGCATACAGGTGACTTTTAAGTCACTATCCAAATTACAATTTCAATAAAAACTTATTTTTATAAAAGGATTCAAGACTATCTGAAGTTAGAATGCAAATAACACAATATTATTCTTTTTAAATCTCTATCATACCTGAAACATAACCCATATAAACCCAGCCAACAAAGCAAGTGATTTCACTTCCACATAGAAAGCAAACATTTGAAACATTACTAAAGATAAATTGATTTCATTGACATGCTGAGTAGACTTGCTATCTATAACTTTAAAATTGTTTATGGATTTTTCTGACAAGCGTGCATCAGATAATGATAAGGACATTCTAGAAGTGCTACGATCATCACCCCTGAAAGACACTTAAACTGACAAGGGGTTATTTTTATCATTTGGGGCTTTTTTTTTTTTTTTTTTTAAAGATTTTATTTATTTATTTGAGACAGAATGAGAGAGAGAGAGAGAGCACATGAGAGGGGGGAGGGTCAGAGGGAGAAGCAGACTCCCTGCCGAGCAGGGAGCCCGATGCGGGACTCGATCCAGGGACTCCAGGATCATGACCCGAGCCGAAGGCAGTCGCCCAACCAACTGAGCCACCCAGGCGCCCATTTGGGGCTTTTTTGTATTCAGTAAACTTCAGTTGGAAAGCATTCAGCCTGTGCTCTCCTATACTATTTCTTCAGGGTGTTTTCTTTCACTGGCTCCTGTTCTGGTGCTCTGCTTATGTCCGTGTTTCTCCAAATAGGACCCCTAGACCACCTGCTTTGGCATGACCTGGATCATGTAAAACGGCAGGGACTGGTTCAAAAGGCAGATTTCTGGGCGCCTGGGTGGCTCAGTTGGTTAAGCGACTGCCTTCGGCTCAGGTCATGATCCTGGAGTCCCGGGATCGAGTCCCGCATCGGGCTCCCTGCTCAGCAGGGAGTCTGCTTCTCCCTCTGACCCTCCTCCCTCTCATGCTCTCTGTCTCTCATTCTCTCTCTCAAATAAATAAATAAAATCTTTAAAAAAAAAAAAAAAAAGGCAGATTTCTGGCCTCTACCCTGCCTTTCTCTTCTTCACGGCTCTTCTATGATGACACTGGACACATTCTACATTTCATTACTGTCTGTGTCCCCTTGTTTGAATTCAAGCTCCTTAAGGGAGCTCTGGTATTTTTTGTTGTTGTTGTTGTTCACTGCTGTATTCCTAAGTGTCTAGAATATAATGCACAGATACTCAAATATTTACAGAATGCTGATGAACAAAACCATTTGTCAAGAGCATGTTAAAATCTGTCAAACTATTATCATCTGATTTGGCACAAATTTATGGATTTATTCACTTTAAATTTTAATTAATATATTATGATGCTCTGTCAAGGTCACTATGCTTCCCATCTGCCCTAATTTCTGAATGAGTCTGAAAACATGTCACAATAAGATACAGGTTTCATATCACTTCAATCCCAAAATATGTCATGAATTTCCACTATCTACAGAAAAAGTCTACATTTCTCAGAGTGGGTCTGAGGCCCTCCACGATCTTGTGCCAGCCTGCCTCTTTAGCCTCTTCTACAACATTCTCTCCTGCAGGCTCACTGACTTCTTATATGTGTCCTTGTCTATTCCACTGTTTATGCCTTTCTGTCAGCCAGGAAAGCTATTTTACCCTGTTATTTTGCCTAAATGCTACTCATTTTTCAAGCCACAGCTTAAAGGTCATCTCCACATAAAGCTTTCTCCCCAAATGGCAGAGCTGAATTTAACTGTCCTGTATGTTCCTCAAGTTTGCATATACCAAACACTTAGCACAGTGCTTTGTATACATTAATGGTCTCTAAGAACTTTTTATTGAATTTCCATAGGCTTAATTTTGAGGTAGGCTATAACTCACCAGTTGCAGAGTCTGGTTCAGAGTCATTAGCACTATCATCATCACTATCATCCAAAAGAATCTTCCTCTGTTGTACCACAGATTTTGATGCTGCTTTTCTTTTCCCTTGAGCACCGTGAAAATCATCTTCCTCGGTAATCTTATCCAAATCTTCAGGAGAGGCGTAAAAATCAATGGAAAACTTTTGTGACAGGTAATATTGCAAGAACTGCAGAACAGACTTCTATCACATCTGTTGTTTTTATTTGCCCCGCTTCATCCCTTCGCTGCTTCTGAGAGACCACAGAGTCCAACCTGGGTCAATCCCAGTACCTCAGGCTCCTGACAAAAGAGTCCAGTTTAAGGATAAGTGTGAGACTCAACTGAGGAGTCCTTCCCCAAGAAACGGTAAAAACTGGAGCTAGGAAGATGCGGCCCCTTTCTTCAGCGGTTGAGCTACAGGCTAGGAGCCGGGGATCATCATGACCCTCCCCCAGGGAAGAAAAGAAAAATGGGTCTGCAGTAAAAGGGAAGAAAACTAAAACACAAAGAAACAAAGGAGAAGTGGTAAAGGGAACCTTGACAAATTTAAATATCTTGGTTCTAGCTACCGTGTCAGGTATTTAAATCAAAGTCAGAAAAATAGCAATGTTGACAGAGAAAGTAAATATTATTATTAATATCAAAACTTACCTAAATAATCACTGGCTACACTGCAATTGGAGATATGGGGAGCCTTATTTATTGTTCCGGTTTCGCTGCTGCCACATTTTTTGGTGCCTAAAGACAAGGAAGAAGGAAAAAGATAGAGGCACCTTAATCAGCCAAGGGGCAGAAATAGGAAAATTGGGGCTCCAATGTAAAAGCAACCAGATACAGATGAATGATCCAAACTCAGAGCACAATGATTTACCTTGGAAAGGTTAGCATATGGTTAGGAGTTTGGGCTCTGAAATCACACAGACTTAGACTTCAGTTGAAATTCAGGCTCTATCATTTACATTGGCTATATGGCCACAGGAAAGTTGCTTATCCTCTCTAAGACTTAATGTCTTCATATATAATATGGAGATAAAAAATAGTGTGTGGAATAATTGGGTTTATTGTGGGGGATTAAATGTCGATCACATATAGGAATTGCTTATTGTAGTGCCCAGCACATAGGAAACAGTCAATAAATATTAACTATCATTTCCATGTAAGCTGATACATGCTCTTACTAACAAAGCCTCTTCAATCATTATAATAATCTTAAAATGATTTAAAGTATTTCAAGAGGACTTTAAGTCATGATAATTGGTACTATTAAATCCCATTGCTATAAAGGGCATTCATCTATGAGAAGTGGTACTTCCAAGGAAATCCTGCTATGTCTTCTACCCTCTCTTACTGGAGAGAGATGAATTTCATTTTCTCAATTTTTGGATATAAGATAATTCTCTTTTTACATTTCTTTCATTTCCTGATTACTAAATGGCTCCCTAATCAACAGTGTCTCATTCATTTCCAAATAGGAGGCAATACTGATTTAAACATCTATACCCCTAAATAAGCTAATAAGTTAAAAATATCCTCCAACACAAGTTAAGCCAAAACAATTTCATCCAAAAAGTATTTTAACAGTTTGAATATCTTTTCCAGGAATAATGATTTCTGCCTCTCCAGAATATCAATATTGCCATCTGCTGCACAGTTGCCAGAAAAATCGAAGGAGAAAAACCAGAGAAATCCACAAGTCACACATCTTTTATGTCCACTGAGCTCGCTAACCAAACTAGTATCTTTAACCTGTAAATAATAAAAACTACCACCACCAGGTCATGTTTAACGGATTTGAATTTTGAGAGAAAACAGGTGGATTGTTAAGATTGTATAGATCAATTCATTTGATCAAGAAATTAAATTTCCACTGTAAACAAAAATGTAGCTTGAACATCCAAGCTCATAGTCCATGACCACAAGTTTACACTAAGTGTTAAGCAGAGATATGTGTGTGTGTGTGGGGGGGGGACGTAGATTTATGCAGCAGAATAAACAACCAAATCTAATTGTGCCCTCTGCAAATTGTTCCATTTGTTGTCCATAGTATTAAAATTTTACTCTTTCCTCTGTGAAGGCTCATCCAGAGAAATGATGACAAAAATACAAGGTTATAAAGATAAATATATGGAAAATAAAGTTACTTTTATCTTGAGCCTCTTCCATATCAATGGTGACTGTTGAAAGTTCCTTCACTGATAAAGCTAGTGCGACTTCTAAGTCTCGCTGGTAGAGCTTGTCATCTAAAGCCATCCTAAGGTGGACACACAAACAAAAATCAGTTTTTAAAAATACCAATCTCAACCAAACAGCAAAATCTGTGATTTTCCTAAATTACTATTTAAGAGCTGCCAACTCACAAAAATGTTTTTAAACGGTAATCATGATCATAATTGACTTTACTGACAACACTGCTAATATGTAGTAATGTCATGTTACATCTAGCACAAGAAACTGAAAAGAGCAGCAAGCACCATTGTTAAGTACTGTTTCCTTTCTGTGTAATGTCAGTCCTTACTACCAACTCCAAGCAGCTGCTCAACCTAGAATAAAGACGTGGCTCAAAAACCCACTTAGAAATCTTCTTTGACCTCACTCACACCTCCCTAGACAAGTATTATAGCTCTTATATTAAACTGGTTTTTAACATCTGTTCCTCCCAATCTCAACTTTAACAAATATGTCACCAAGTACTTACTGTGTATGAGGCACACACTAGATAGAATACTAAAAGTACCTTCAAGGAATCTGCAATTAATGAGGAGGGTAGGGAAATAAGACATACTAATAATTATACTATATATGCAGATTATTATTATTATTATTATCTCCTATTCAAGGTAGTCAAAAGTGCTATGGTAAGAAAAGAAATCAAAGATTTTTTTTTTTTTTAAAGATTTTATTTATTTATTTGAGAGAGCGAGAATGAGAGAGAGTACATGAGAGCGGGGAGGGTCAGAGGGAGAAGCAGGCTCCTCGCTGAGCAGGGAGCCCGATGCGGGACTCGATCCCGGGACTCCAGGATCATGACCTGAGCCGAAGGCAGTCGCTTAACCAACTGAGCCACCCAGGCGCCCGAAATCAAAGATTTTTTTAAAAAAGGTTATATAAGGACAAAATACTGAGATGCACCTTGAGGGATTATTTTCTAAAAACAAGTTTTATTGAGATATAATTTACATAGCATAAAACTCACCCTTTTAAAGTGTACAATTCAGCAGTCTATAGTATATTCAGAGTTGAGAAACCATCACTGCTATCTAATTTCAGAATATTTTCATCACCCCAAAAAGAAACCCTATATCCATTAGTAGTCACTCCCTGCTTACCCCTCCCCAGCACCTGGCAACCACTAATCTACTTTCTGTTTCTATGGACTCACCTGTTCCGGACATTTCATATCAATGGAATCATATACGTGGACTTTTATGTTTGGCTTCTTTTGCTCAGCATGTTTTCAAGGTTCATCCATGTTATAGCATATATCAGGACTTCTTTTTATTGCTGAATGATAGTCCAGTGTATGGACAGACCATATTTTATTTATCCATTCACCAGTTGGTAGACATTTGGATTGCTTCCATTTTTTGGCTATTATGAATGATGCTATGAACCTTCATGTCCAAGTTTTTGTATGGCTATATGTTTTCATTTCTCCTGGGTATATACCTAGGCTGGGTTATAAAATAACTCTGTGTTTAACATTTGGAGGAACTGCTAACTCTGCTTTCCAATGTGGCTGCACCATTTTACATCCCCAGCAACAATGTGTCAGAGTTCCAATTGCTCCACGTCCTCTCACTGGCTATTGTCTGTCTTTTTGATTATGGCCATCCCAACGGGTGTGGGTGTGAAGTACCGTCTCACCACAGTATTGATTTGCACTTCCCTGATGGCTAAGACTGTCAAGCATCTTTTATGTGCTTATTAGCCATTTGTAGATCTTCTTTGGAGAAATGTCTACTCAAATCCTTTGTCCATTTTGTAAATTGGGTTATTAGTCTTTTATTGTTGAGTTGTAAGAGTTCTTTATATATTCTGAATACAAATCCCTCATCAATTATATGATTGGGAAATATTCTCTCCCATTTGTAGGTTATTTTTTCACTGTATTTATAATGTAGTACAAGGAGCTCGAAAACAAAAACGAAAAAAGAGAAAAAAGTAAAGAGCAGGACATGGGGTAAATTTCTCTGTTAATGAACTCTTCTCATACTCGCAGCAGTGAACCGTATCATACCCCATGCTGCATTTGTTAATACTCCCATCTGCGTTGGTGGTATAGTGGTGAGCATAGCTGCCTTCCATTTGTTAATACTCTCCTTCTGCCCATCTCCTCTCCATACTACAGGTTTGGGGCCTCTCGGGACTTCCTTCTCTCATTCTCTCTTCTCTCTTGGTACTAACTAATGGAAATCCTATAGTCTACAAACTATAGGACCTTCTCAGTGCTGGACAAGTCTCAACAATATAAAGAGAAAACATCTTTTACCTACAGGAAAATAACATGGTTTTAATTTTTAGAAGACTATCCTTACAAATGTAATTTTTAACAAAGTAGTCTTATAAGACTTGAGGACTTTAGAGACAGGTACAGAGTCCTATCAAAGTAAGCTGTAACTCCTAAACTTTGTAATTATGATTATCTTAATACTTAAATGAGTATTTCCTTACATGTTTGTGAATTTCTTTTTTAAGGCAGAAAGTCACAAGGGGATTAATGGTACATCCCTGTTCTCTTACACCCACTAAATAAAATAATACCTAGAACTCTGCTCAAGTAATAATTTAAACCAAGAGTTCAAATCTGTCCCTCTCTTAAATTAACACATCTAATGTATATTTACTATTTGTCTTACCTCTCACCTTTTTTTAGGGGTTTTCTCTTGTTGTGAGATATCTTCTTTCTGGAGATTCTTCAGTTTAGGTTTCCTTGTTTCTAGTTTTAACTCCTTTGGTGTTGTTCTGGGTTTCTTATTTAAAGGTGCAGTTGCAGAAACAAAGTCATCTATTTATGTGTGAATCAAAAATAAAAGAATCTATGACATTGCTTTTCATAAGTAAGAAATAAAAACATTTTCTGAGCAGTTGAAATTCATTACAGTGTGTGTTCAAGTTTTAAACATTAAGAAAATTGTTTAACTGCCACAACGTAAAAAATGTGGTTGGCATATTATTTATCTTTATTCTCACTCATGCTTTTCAACTTTGTCGTAGTGGCCTTTATTTATGAAATTATCAGTCTAGCAAAAACTGATACAGTTCCGGTGACACTCAACATAAAACTGCTGCTATAGCTTTTATACTCATGCGTGACACACGCGTGAATAACTTCCGGGCACATGTAGTCTTAATTGCAGCGTTAGTATTAATACATGTTGTCTCTTTAGAGATTCCCAGAGTAGGAATATGATAACTCGTGGCTTGTCCCCCAACTCCACTCCATAATGTCTAGAACACAACTGGCAATTTATAAAAATCTACTGACCTACTGATAATAGTAATAAAAAGCTACAAGTTAGAGTCTCTACAATTTTCTCCCAAGTTTTAGACACACTTATGGTTGAGCCCAATGCAAAAAACAGGTTCCTTCAAACCTCAGGATTACAAAACATCTGACTCACAGAAAGCTCTGGTGGTCTGAGAAGTACAGAACCTACTTCGAAGTATAATGTAATCTAACTAAATGTTTCTCACACTTTCTGACCAAAATTCCCTTAATAGCAGAGACAAAAAAATACATAACCCAATAGGGTATAGCTTACTCCTAGCCTTTCTTCGAGGTCTTTTTTTTTTTCTTCCAAGTTTTTATTTAAATTCCTGCTAGTTAACATACAGTGTAATGTTTACTAGAATTTAGTGATTCAACACTTATAATCAACACCCAGCGCGCATCACAAGTGGTGCCCTCCTTAATCCCCATCACCTATTTCCCCCGTCCCCCCCCCCACTCAGCCCCGTTCTGGTAACCATCAGTTTGTTCTCTATAGTTAAGAGTCTATTTCTTGGGGTGCCTGGGTGGCTCAGTCATTAAGCGTCTGCCTTCAGCTCAGGTCATGATCCCAGGGTCCTGGGATCGAGTCCCACATCAGGCTCCCTGCTCTGCAGGAAGCCTGCTTCTCCCTCTCCCACTCCCTCTGCTTGTGTTCCCTCTCTCGCTGTCTCTGTCAAATAAATAAATAAAATTAAAAAAAAAAAGTCTATTTCTTGGTTTGCCTCTCTTCCCCCCACCATGTTCATTTGTTTTGTTTTTAAAATTCCACATGAGTGAGATCATATGGTATTTCTTTCTCTGATGTATTTCACTTAGCATAATACACTTTAGCTCTATCCATGTCATTGCAAATGTAAGATTTCATTCTTCTTTATGGCTGAGTAATATATGATCCAGCAATTGCACTAGTAGGTATTTACCCAAAGGATACAAAAATACTAATTTGAAGGGATACACACACCCTGATGTTTATACCAGCATCATTTACAATAGCCAAATTATGGAAAGAGCCCGAATGTCCACTGACCGATGAATGGATAAAGAAGATGTGGTATATAAAATCTTGTTTTATTGTACAATTAATGGGCATTTCACATTATATTCTGTAACACATTTGTGTTTCAAAAGACAATGTGTTTCTTCTTAAGGAGAGGGATAGGAGGAGACAAATCCCACTATGAGAAACAAGAACCTAGAATAGTTTAGATCTAAAGAGCCATTTCACCTGGCCCTGTTCATTTATCACTTACCCACATAATTCTTATCAGTGGAATTATCAGCATAATCATCCCAAATGCTTAGAAGGTCATTTTTGCAGCCCTAGCTCATATACAATTGAGCAATATGTTCAATGTTAGAGTTCTATATGTCATATAAATTCTGAGAAAATAGATTTCCAAATTTTTAAAGCAAAAATATGAATCTCCACTTACCATCGCTGTCAGAATTCTCAAACTGTGAATAATTGACTGGTTTCTTATGCCTATGACCAAGAGAGAAATTTTTTAATTACACAAATACCAATTTCCCACCTCCAATCCTTAAGACCATTAACAGTCTTGAGTAAAGGAAAATGTGTTTCGATTCTCTTAAGAATACTTAAACTTGAAACACAAGTTAGATTTTACAGTTGGAACTTAGCATTAGCTGAAGTAATTACAACTATACTTGATGTACCTGATAAGGAAAAAATGAATTCAGATGAACCCTCAAAGTAAAAATAATCAATATCATTAACATAATTTACATACTGTGTAATTGCTGTGAGGTGCTTATAAGTTCCTGTTATACGTATTCTTTTGTTTTATGTGCACATTCTGTCTTCTTATTAGATTAAAAACTTGACACTGAAAGCTATTTTCTCTCTTTTTTTAATCTCCCCACAATACTAAATAATGTTCTTTATGCACTGGACAGCGAAACAATGGTGAGTGACTTTGTACCTGCCACCTGAAACAAATCTTTTACTACTTTAGAGAGCCATTAGAAGAAAGTGATATTCAAAGTGGAAAAAATAAACTCACTTTCTTCCCCCTTCCTCTAGGCACTAAATGAAATGGCATTGTGGTTTTCTTTTCTACCTTTTGCCAAATACCCAAGTGTGAATAACCTAGTAGGCCAGTTGTTCTTTCAAGTAAAATGGTGTTCTATGGAAAAGAAGTCAGTTCAGCTCCCAACTCAATCTCATAAGTGCTTTCCCTGAAGACAAACACTGTAGAAGTAGTTTATGTGTATATACGTAACTCTTATTACTCTCCTAATCTTTGGAGCTAAAGAATTTGAAAGCTGAATAAAATACAAAAACCCCTTTAGAAACTCTGAAGACTGAATAATAGTAAAATATAATAAAACCTCTTAAAAAAATAAGTATGCTCAACAGTTGAGCTATAATGAATATGAGAATTCTTACTGCTTCATCAAACACATTCTTTTTTTTTTTTTTAAAGATTTTATTTATTTGAGACAGAGAGAATGAGAGCGAGTACATGAGAGGGGGGAGGGTCAGAGGGAGAAGCAGACTCCCTGCCAAGCAGGGAGCCCGATGCGGGACTCGATCCTGGGACTCCAGGATCATGACCCGAGCCGAAGGCAGTCGCTTAACCAACTGAGCCACCCAGGCGCCTGAATTTTTTATTTTTTTAAAAAAGATTTTATTTATTTGACAGAGAGATAGAGCCAGAGAGCACAAGCAGGGGGAATGGCAGAGGGAGAGGGAGAAGCAGGCTCTGCACTGAGCAGGGAGCCCGATGTGGGGCTCAATCCCAGGCCCCTGAGACATGACCCAAACCGAAAGCAGATGCTTA
>NW_027942805.1:0-218 GCF_054177405.1 Leptonychotes weddellii | reverse complement strand
AGTGTTGTTGGAGTGGGGGGTGGGGTGGGAGGGATGGGGTGACTGGGTGATAGACACTGGGGAGGGTATGTGCTCTGGTAAGCGCTGTGAATTGTGCAAGACTGTTGAATCTCAGATCTGTACCTCTGAAACAAATAATGCAATATATGTTAAGAAAAAAAAAGAAGAAGAAGAAGGTAGCGGGAGGGGAAGAATGAAGTGGGGGAAATCGGAGGGGT
>NW_027942804.1:0-218 GCF_054177405.1 Leptonychotes weddellii | reverse complement strand
GCTACCTTCTTCTTCTTCTTTTTTTTTTTCTTAACATATATTGCATTATTTGTTTCAGAGGTACAGATCTGAGATTCAACAGTCTTGCACAATTCACAGCGCTTACCAGAGCACATACCCTCCCCAGTGTCTATCACCCAGTCACCCCATCCCTCCCACCCCACCCCCCACTCCAACAACACTCAGTTTGTTTCCTGTGGTTAAGAATTCCTCATATC
>NW_027942803.1:0-218 GCF_054177405.1 Leptonychotes weddellii | reverse complement strand
TTTTGCATTGCCTGGATTTTTTTTTTTTTTTTTTTTTACTTCACACAGTGTTTCTGAGATTAATCAATGTTATTCATGTGCCAGCAACTTGTTCTCTTTTATTGCATTATATTTTATGAATATATCCAATGTGTTTACCCATTCATCTGTTGATAGATATTAAGTTCTTTTTTTCTGCTTTTTCAGCTACTATGAATAAAGCTGCTTTTAACATTCAC
>NW_027942802.1:0-218 GCF_054177405.1 Leptonychotes weddellii | reverse complement strand
TACACCAGCCGCTCATTTTACCAGATAATATCAAACCCTTTTAGTTATTAGGTAAACCAACTGTACTCCTTGCAGGAACATTCAGCCCTCTGTGCCCCAGAAGTAAGCCCTGGTTTTGTCATGGAGGAAATTGATAGGAGAAAGGTCATTTTATTATTTATATTCTGCAGTTTGCTCCTTTTTTCCTCAGGCTGAGATACAGGTAAAAGAAAATGATG
>NW_027942801.1:0-218 GCF_054177405.1 Leptonychotes weddellii | reverse complement strand
TTTAAAAATTAGACAATTGAGGGGCGCCTGGGTGGCTCAGTTGGTTAAGCAACTGCCTTCGGCTCAGGTCATGATCCTGGGGTCCCGGGATCGAGTCCCGCATCGGGCTCCCTGCTCGGCAGGGAGTCTGCTTCTCCCTCTGACCCTCCTCCCTCTCATGCTCTCTGTCTCTCATTCTCTCTCTCGCAAATAAATAAATAAAATCTTTTAAAAAAATA
>NW_027942800.1:0-218 GCF_054177405.1 Leptonychotes weddellii | reverse complement strand
TTTTGTTACTATCATTGTTGTGTAGTTGTAGTAGTATTGCTCTTCTGGTCTGCATATTTACATTTCCTTTTAAGGTTCCTTGATACTCTTTTCTTGGCTTAAGCAGGCAGAGGTATTAGGAAGGGGTTTGTTGATTCCTAGGAAAATCCCTGAATTCTGACTGGGATATTGGGAACCAGTTTCTGTTGCTCCTGTTTACTTTTTCCCTAGGATCATGG
>NW_027942799.1:0-218 GCF_054177405.1 Leptonychotes weddellii | reverse complement strand
GGTGTGAGGTGGTATCTCATTGAGGTTTTGCTTTGTATTTCTCTGATGCCGAGTGATATTGAGCACTTTTTCATGTGTCTGTTGGCCATTTGGATGTCTTCTTTGCAGAAATGTCTGTTCATGTCTTCTGCCCATTTCTTGATTGGATTATTTGTTCTTTGAGTGTTGAATTTGATAAGTTCTTTATAGATTTTGGATACTAGCCCTTTATCTGATAT
>NW_027942798.1:0-218 GCF_054177405.1 Leptonychotes weddellii | reverse complement strand
TCTCTCGGATCGCGCCTTCGGTGCCGTATCCGAAAAGTGGTCACCACACTATGCTAGGGTCACCTAGGTTTTCCCCTGTTCTCATCTAGGACTTTCTAGTTTTGCATTTTACATTCAGGTCTGTGGCCCATTTTGAGTTAATTTTTGAGAAGGATGTGAGGTCTGTGTCTGGACGCCGTTGCTGTGGGGATGTTTTGCCATCGCAGCACCCATTTCCC
>NW_027942797.1:0-218 GCF_054177405.1 Leptonychotes weddellii | reverse complement strand
TGGGACAGGCAATCCATGCACCTGTACTTAAACAAAAATGCAACCATACGCTGCTTTCCTATCTGAGCACCAAAGACATAGATTCAGTTCTACCTTCATTTATGTTATGCCACATATTGCTTAGAGCAGGATTTGAAAATAACAAACTGAAAGCCTTAATATTTCTCTAGTTCTGTTACTTCTACTTGTAACTGTAAATGGTGGTGATCCAAATACAT
>NW_027942796.1:0-218 GCF_054177405.1 Leptonychotes weddellii | reverse complement strand
CTATTCTGTTCCACTGATCTGTGTGTCTGTTTCTGTGCCAGTACCATACTGTCTTGATGATTGCAGCTTTGTAACACAGCTTGAAGCCCGGGATTGTGGTGCCTCCAACTTTGCATTTCTTTCTCAACATTCCTTTGACTATTTGGGGTCTTTTCTGGTTCCATACAAATTTTAGGATTGTTTGTCTCAGCTCTGTGGAAAATGTTAATGGTATTTTG
>NW_027942795.1:0-1265 GCF_054177405.1 Leptonychotes weddellii | reverse complement strand
AAATAAATAAAAATAAAAAAAAAATCACAGATTTAAAAAAAAACCCTGAAAATAAGTTATCCAAGTATCTAACTGAAGTATGTAGGAAAATATTTGCAAATCAAATCCAGTAAAAAGCAGAAAGACGGAAGTTATAAATATAGTAGAACAGAAAACAATGATACAATAAAGCAGGTCTACAAAGCCAAACCGTGGTGCTTTGAAAAAACTAATATAATCAATAACTGAGCCTGACTCTACTGGCTATCAAGAATTATTAGAGGGGCGCCTGGGTGGCTCAGTTGGTTAAGTGTGGTGGGACTCTTGGTTTCAGCTCAGGTCATGATCTCAGAGTCCTGAGATCAAGCACCGAGTCAGGCTCTGTGCTGACCACCTCCCCCCAGCATCCAACCCCCCCCCCCAACCCCCGCTGCATGCATTCTCTCTCTCTCTCAAAATCTCTCTCTCTAAAATAAATAAATAAATCCTTAAAAAATAATTATAATGAAGCTACAGTGATTAAGACAAATGGAATAATTAACGGAGTAGACTGAATTTTAGATGATGACAGGGAATTACTATTAATTTTCTTAAGTGTTTTACATTCTTAGTACTGTTCATCGAATATTACTGATTTCTGATGCTTTTCTTGGGCACCTGGTGAGTAATGTTTTTTTTTTCCCAGTCCTTTTGAATCTAGGTATGGCCATGCGACTTTCTTTGACCACTGAAATGGAAACGTGTCATTTCCAGGGCTAAGTTTTAAGGATTAGGGCCTGATTTCTCAAACTTGACTGAGACAATACTTAGCACTTAGATATAGGACATTGCCATGACAAAAATCTATAATTTGTGAAGCTATTTGGATGTTGGCAAAACACTTTATTCAAGGCTCAAAAGATGGTGAGTTGTGTAATGCAATGGTGAAATTTTTGCTGAAATCGTTGCCCTTGAAAACTTGGGGGAAAATCGCATAATTTAGAAGTTGTAGAAGTCTAGTGGAAGAGGTTGGAAGCTGTCCTGTGTGATGCGTACTCTTGGCTGCATTTGGCAAGTCATTATAAGAAAGGTACCAGCTCAGAGGAGTGGCAGCCAGTTTACAAGCAAGAATAAAATGGAATAGAGGTATTTCAGAGACTTGTAGGGTAGAAAGAAGCAGGTGTTTTTCATCTTGAATGGTAGGACGAGGAAAATGGTCAATTGGTCAGTTAAAACTCATTCTTTTAATAAGGGTCAAATCAATGGGTTAAGGTGTCTCTGAGTTAAAATCCAATCCGGAGGTGGCA
>NW_027942794.1:0-218 GCF_054177405.1 Leptonychotes weddellii | reverse complement strand
TTTTTTTAAAGATTTTATTTTTTATTTATTTGACAGAGAGAGACACAGCGAGAGAGGGAACACAAGCAGGGGGAGTGGGAGAGGGAGAAGCAGGCTTCCCGCCGAGCAGGGAGCCCAATGCGAGGCTCGATCCCAGGACCCTGGGATCATGACCTGAGCCGAAGGCAGACGCTTAACGACTGAGCCACCCAGGCGCCCCTAAATCCTAGATATTCGTG
>NW_027942793.1:0-218 GCF_054177405.1 Leptonychotes weddellii | reverse complement strand
TTTACTGTTCTTTCAACATTTTTGTATGCTTGAAAATTTTCATGATAAAAATTGTGGGGAGGAAAGAAACAGCTAACTCTTATGAAAAGGAATCCATAGCTGCCAATGGAAATTTTTTAAGTTGTTTTTTTTTTTAAGTTTTTATTATTTATTTGACAGAGAGAGAGTGCACGAGCATGGGAGTAGCAGGCAGAGAGGGAGAAGTTAAGCAAAGAGCC
>NW_027942792.1:0-218 GCF_054177405.1 Leptonychotes weddellii | reverse complement strand
GATTTTAGTATGGAAAGAGTTATGAAATAAATTTATTATTTACTATTTAAAAAAAAACAAAACTGTCTCCAAAGTGATTGCACTTGGGATTCACCCTGGACTATGTAGTTGACTCTTTTGTGAAGATGTCCCCGGAGCTGACTGTGATTGGCGATAGCCAGGCAGGTTCCTAAATAGAGCTCAGAGAGCAGGGTATGGAAGGGGTAAGGTGTGTGAAG
>NW_027942791.1:0-218 GCF_054177405.1 Leptonychotes weddellii | reverse complement strand
TTTGAGGAACCTCCATACTGTTTTCCAGAGTGGCTGCACCAGCTTGCATTCCCACCAACAGTGTAGGAGGGTTCCCCTTTCTCCGCATCCCCGCCAACATCTGTCGTTTCCTGACTTGTTAATTTTAGCCATTCTGACTGGTGTGAGGTGGTATCTCATTGAGGTTTTGATTTGGATTTCCCTGATGCCGAGCGATATTGAGCACTTTTTCATGTGTC
>NW_027942790.1:0-218 GCF_054177405.1 Leptonychotes weddellii | reverse complement strand
AGGCTTGCTTATTTATTCCTTCAGTCATTCAACAAATTCCTACTCAGTCCCAACTACATGCCTGCCACTGTGTCAAACAGGAGAATGGAAAAATTAGGACCCTGCCTCTACCCGCAAGGAACCCACAGTGTAATGGGAAAAGCAGATGGTTACAACACAGTACAACTTTCTCATCTATAAAATGGGGCTAATGATCTCACGGGCTTATTTTAAGGCCT
>NW_027942789.1:0-218 GCF_054177405.1 Leptonychotes weddellii | reverse complement strand
TGGTGGTGGGTATTGAGGAGGGCACGTTCTGCATGGAGCACTGGGTGTTATGCACAAACAATGAATCATGGAACACTTCATCTAGAACTAATGATGTAATGTATGGGGATTAACATAAGAATAAAAAAAATATATATAAGCTTATATTATATATATATGTATACATAAAATAGCTTATAATATAAGCTATTATAGCAAGGTTGCAGAAAAAGTGTGGC
>NW_027942788.1:0-218 GCF_054177405.1 Leptonychotes weddellii | reverse complement strand
GATAGCCACATGGGATAACTGATTAACTTGAAAGTGACCAGGTCGAGAAACTAATTTTGTTTGTTTGTTTGTTTGTTTTAAAGATTTTATTTATTTGAGAGAGAGAATAAGAAAGAGAGAGCACATGAGAGGGCGGAGGGTCAGAGGAAGAAGCAGACTCCCTGCTGAGCAGGGAGCCCGACGCGGGGCTCGATCCCAGGACCCTGGGATCATGACCT
>NW_027942787.1:0-218 GCF_054177405.1 Leptonychotes weddellii | reverse complement strand
TTCTTCTTCTTCTTCTTCTTTTTTTTTTTAACATATAATGTATTATTTGTTTCAGAGGTACAGGGAGAGCGCTGTGAATTGTGTGAGACTGTTGAATAAAGATCATATTTTATTATTACTTATGTCTGCAATTACATTTTCTACTGTTGAGAATGTTTTGGTTCAAATTATTTATTTGTTTGAAAAAATCATATTACACCGAGTATGTGCTCATTTTG
>NW_027942786.1:0-218 GCF_054177405.1 Leptonychotes weddellii | reverse complement strand
GGGTGGGTGGGGGGCTGCGGAGGGTATTTTGTACACAGGGCAATCTCAGCACCTCCCAGATGGAGACACAGGTCTGGGGCTCTGGGAGGGACCCCTGGCCATCAGCAGCTGAGTAGTGGTGGGCAGCCAGCCCTGGGACCCTCAGGAGCCAGGCTTGAGGGCCCCGGGTCTGGGCTGGGTTTTGCTCTGAGTCTGTCAGGTGGTTGTAGCTTACAGAG
>NW_027942785.1:0-218 GCF_054177405.1 Leptonychotes weddellii | reverse complement strand
GAAGCAGACCTCCAGGCAAGGCTTTGGCTGCAAATAGTTCATCTGGGAGGTTGCGGTGGTTTTAAAATATGCCCACAAATCCTGCGACACTCCTCCTTTCAAAAAGTGAAGTCTAATTCCCCTCCTCTGGCATGTGGGCTGGACGGAGTGACTCACTTTTAACAAACAGGATATGGCAGAAGTGACAGCGTGTGACTTCTGAGATGGAAACGTACAGG
>NW_027942784.1:0-1265 GCF_054177405.1 Leptonychotes weddellii | reverse complement strand
CCTGAACAGACCTATAACCACTAAGGAAATTGAAGCAGTCATCAAAAATCTCCCAACAAGAGCTCAGGGTCAGATGGCTTCCCAGGGGAATTCTACCAAACATTTCAAGAAGAATTAATACCTATTCTTCTGAAACTGTTCCAAAAAATAGAAATAGAAGGAAAACTTCCAAATTCATTTTATGAGGCCAGCATTACCTTGATCGCAAAACCAGACAAAGACCCCATCAAAAAGGAGAATTACAGACCAATATCCCTGATGAACATGGATGCAAAAATTCTCACCAAAATTCTAGCCAATAGGATGCAACAATACATTAAAAGGATTATTCACCACAACCAAGTGGGATTTATTCCTGGACTGCAAGGTTGGTTCAACATTTGCAAATCAGTCAATGTGATATAATACATTAATAAATGAAAGAACAAGAACCATATGATCCTCTCAATAGATGCAGAAAAAGCTTTTGACAAACTACAGCATCCTTTCTTGATCAAACTCTTAAGAGTACAGACATAGAGGGTCCATACCTCAATATCATAAAAACCATCTATGAAAAACCCACAGCGAATATCATTCTCAATGGGGAAAAACTGAGAGCTTTCCCCCTAAGGTCAGGAACGCTGCAGGGATGTCCACTATCACCACTGCTATTCAACATAGTATTAGAAGTCCTAGCCACTGCAATCAGACAACAAAAAGAAATCAAAGGCATCCAAGTCGGCAAAGAAGTCAAACTCTCACTGTTTGCAGATGATATGATATTTTATGTAGAAAACCCAAAAGACTCCACCCCAAGACTGCTAGAACTCATACAGGAATTCAATCAAGTGGCAAGATATAAAATCAATGCACAGAAATCAGTGGCATTCCTATACACCAACAACAAGACAGAAGAAAGAGAAATGAAGGAGTCGATCCCATTTACAATTGCACCCAAAACCATAAGATACCTAGGAAGAAATCTAACCAAAGAGGAAAAGAATCTGTACTCAGAAAACCATAAAATACTCATGAAAGAAATTGAGGAAGACACAAAGAAATGGAAAAACGTTCATGCTCATGGACTGGAAGAACAACATTGTGAAGATGTCAATGCTACCTACAGCAGTCTACACATTTAATGCAGTCCCCATCAAAATACCATCCACTTTTTTCAAAGAAATGGAACAAATAATCCTAAAATTTGTGTGGAACCAGAAAAGTCCCCGAATAGCCAGAAGAATGTTGAAAAAGAAAAGCAAAGCTGGCGGCATCACAATTCT
>NW_027942783.1:0-218 GCF_054177405.1 Leptonychotes weddellii | reverse complement strand
ACTTAGGAGCAATTCCTGCTTGAGTTGCTCACCATCCACTTGGGGAGACAACTGGGGATATGGATCATCACAGAAGTGGAGAGATAGGGGCTCCCCTGTTTCTTGGCTGTGTGGCCTCAGGCAAGTAGCACCACCTCTCTGAGCCTGTTTCCTCATCTGTACAGCAGAGATGACAATGATCTCTACCTCACAGGGTGGTGGTGAGGATAAAGTGAGGT
>NW_027942782.1:0-218 GCF_054177405.1 Leptonychotes weddellii | reverse complement strand
TTAGCGGGGGTCCCGTTGGCCCATTGGTAGGACAACACTGTTTTCCTGAACTGTCCTGGGCATTGCTGGATGTTTTCCATACCTGACTGCTACCCACTAAATGCTGGTAGCACGCCCTACCTACCCTTTGTGACAACCCAAATTGTCCTTACACATTTCTAAACAGGAGAACCATTGACTTAACTATACTTTCAGAAGGGTATGAAGAACGTAGTCCT
>NW_027942781.1:0-218 GCF_054177405.1 Leptonychotes weddellii | reverse complement strand
TTTAAAAACTTTAGGATTGCTTGAATGTATTGTGGGAGGGAATGGAGAAAATCTCTGGGCATTGCTAGGTCCTGTTCTTCTTTATTAAACTAATTATTGAATAAAGTGAACAGCTCAGCTGAAAGGAGAAAAAAAATATAGTCTCTAGGTAACAGAATAGTCAAGGGGATTGTGACTAAACTTGAGGATTAAATAATATAAAATTGTTGGATTCAGTG
>NW_027942780.1:0-218 GCF_054177405.1 Leptonychotes weddellii | reverse complement strand
TTGCCACCTCTGGGAAGCCTTCCCTGATTGTTCCATAGCTCCCCAGAACACTGAGCCAGGCAAGGTTAAGAGCTTCCTTCTTAGTCTCCCATGGTCCCTTTGCTCACCTCCATAACTGACTTAAACAGTGCTGTCTTTTCCCATTCTCCTTATACACGAGCCCCTCAAGGACAGAGATGGTGCCTCATTCATCTTGAGGCCTGGTGCCCTGCCCTGAA
>NW_027942779.1:0-218 GCF_054177405.1 Leptonychotes weddellii | reverse complement strand
CTCCTCCAACAAGCTTTCTAGATCAAACTAGCTGCAAAGACCCCTCTATTCTTGACTCCTTCAGCACCTAAGCATACCACTAATAACAGACATCATGTTTTAACTTCTGCGAGACTCCATCCTCCCCAAAGGGTTCTCCTCTCCCATCCACCATCTCACTTTTGGTAGAATCCTAATTTTAACATGAAGGGAACCTTGCCTATACAGGGAAACCCATT
>NW_027942778.1:0-218 GCF_054177405.1 Leptonychotes weddellii | reverse complement strand
CCCCGCATCGGGCTCCCTGCTCAGCAGAAGCCTGCTTCTCCCTCCCCCACTCCCCCTGCTTGTGTTCCCTCTCTTGCTGTGTCTCTCTCTAATAAATCAATAAACTCTTTAAAAAAAAAAAAAACTCTAACTCAAGATCTCAAGATGTGGCAACAGAGTGAAAAGGGTAGAGGCTTTAACAGATATTCTTTTTTTTTTTTAATAATTTTTTTTTATTT
>NW_027942777.1:0-218 GCF_054177405.1 Leptonychotes weddellii | reverse complement strand
GTTCATGGGAGCCCTGGAGACGCACACATGCACGCACACGAGCACACGCATGTACGTATGCCACCGAATGTGTGTGAACATGCACGTGCCCCAGCACATGCACACACCAGAACACACTTACAGCGGGACACCTATGTACACATAACAGCACATGTGAGTGAACACACATGCAGCAGCCTATGTACATGCACAAACCAGAGCATATACACACAGCCGTC
>NW_027942776.1:0-218 GCF_054177405.1 Leptonychotes weddellii | reverse complement strand
GGTGCTTACAACGTCCAGCCTCATCAGGTGGGGAAGCCCCGTGGAGACGGCCAGGCTGGAGTCCCGGCTGGGAGCCCCGGGCAGAGCGTCCTCCCCTCGGCTGAGACGGACTGACCATCCCCATAGAAGGGCCGTATTCGGAGGGCGAATAACAGGGTCTGCAGTCAGACATTTGTTCGCCTACGTGCAGTTTGGAGCAAGCTGCATTTCCATGTTTT
>NW_027942775.1:0-218 GCF_054177405.1 Leptonychotes weddellii | reverse complement strand
TGGTGATAAATCATACATATCAATAATTACTTTAAATGTTAATGGTCTAAATGCTGCAATCAAAAGACATACAGTGACAGAATGTATTAAAAAAAAAAAGACCCATCTATATGTTGTCTATAAGAAATTCATTTCAGGGGCACCTGGGTGGCTCAGTTGGTTAAGCAACTGCTTTCGGCTCAGGTCATGATCCCGGAGTTCCAGGATCGAGTCCTGCA
>NW_027942774.1:0-218 GCF_054177405.1 Leptonychotes weddellii | reverse complement strand
T
The DNA here is from genome assembly GCF_054177405.1 of Leptonychotes weddellii. NCBI lineage: Eukaryota > Metazoa > Chordata > Mammalia > Carnivora > Phocidae > Leptonychotes > Leptonychotes weddellii. The sequence continues at coordinate 217 of NW_027942774.1, read as the reverse complement.
AAGAACTGTTACCCTGGAAAAGGTAACTGAGTCAATCAACTTCAGTAAACATTTTGTCTTAATGGGTCTACTCCATAACACAGCAGGGCTAAGTAAATCCAGAAAAGTCTGGATCAGAAAGCTAAAGTAGGACGGAGAACAAAGGGCAGGCATATTTACTCTCCAGTATAATAAATAATTCAAGCTCAGAATTCCTCTTTTGTAACCCAATTTACTG
>NW_027942773.1:0-1266 GCF_054177405.1 Leptonychotes weddellii | reverse complement strand
TAAAATTTTGAGATAGTTTCTTCTAACAGATCAAAATATATCCTAAATCTCTAGTGTATTGTTTTCTTCTACTCTCCTCCCTGATCACATTCTCTCCCTTTTTTTTTCTTTTTCTTTTTTTTTAAATCCTCTTCTTTCTTTTTCAAACAAATTCTTATCAATTCCTTTTATAAAATTTTTTATAATTTTCATCTTTACAGTCATATTCTATGCCTTCATCATATCAACCCTTATTTTTGTACATATATAAGTTTTTCTTTCCTTAAAATTTTGGGAGGCACTTTCTTCTAATGGACCAAAATGCACCCAAAATCTAGTGTGTGGCACTGATCTATGTACCAGCCTCATCATGTTTGATCATATTCTGCTTTTTTTGTTTTGTTTTGTTCTATTTTTGTTTGTTTTTATCTTTATCTTTTCCTTTTTTTTTTTCTTTTTCTGTTTTCTCCTTTCCCTTTCTTTTCCCCCTGCATTAGGTCTTTTCAGTTTTGTTTAGAGTATATTTTCTGGGGACGTTGTTACCCTGTTACTATTTTGTTCTCTCATTCATCTATTCTCTTCTGGACAAAATGACAAGATGGAAGAAATCACCTCAACAAAAAGAACAAGAGGTAATACCAAATGCCAGGGACCTACTCAATACGGACATTAGTACAATGTTGATTTAGACTTCAGAATCATCACTTTAAAGATTCTAGCTGCGCTTGAAAAAAGCATGGAAGTTATTAGAGAAACTCTTTCTGGAGAAATAAAAGAACTAAAATCTAACCAAGTCGAAATCAAAAAGACTATTAATGAGGTGCAATAAAAAATGGGGGCACTAACTGCTAGGATAAATGAGACAAAAGAGAGAATCAGTGAAATAGAAGACCAAATGATGGAAAATAAAGAAGCTGAGAAAAAGAGAGATAAACAACTACTGGATCACGAGGGTAGAATTCAAGAGATAAGCGATACCATAAGATGAAACAGAATAATTGGGATCCCTAAGAGGAAGAAAGAGAGAGAGGGACAGAAGATATACTGGAGCAAATTATACCAGAGAACTTCCCTAATTTGGGGAAGGAAACAGGCATCAAAATCCAGGAAGCACAAAGAACCACTCTCAAAATCAATAAAACTAGGTCAACACCCCAACACCTAATAGTAAAACTTATGAGTCTCAGAGACAAAGAGAAAATCCTGAAAGCAGCTCAGGAGAAGAGATATGTAACCTACAATGGTAGAAACATTAGATTGGCAACAGACCTATCCACAGAGACCTGG
>NW_027942772.1:0-218 GCF_054177405.1 Leptonychotes weddellii | reverse complement strand
TTGCATCAGCGATTCTGAACAGGTTATAGGAACAAAGTGGCCATCCTTGGGTAAAATGTTTCCATTTCCTCTTACTACTTCTGTACCTGATGTAAGGGTGACTCTTTCGCTACCTCTGTATCAAGGAAAGATGTATGTAAACCATTCTTAAAAGCTTTGGTATAGGCTCATTTTCACAAAGGTATACCATGCAATATCAGTCTGTACATTTCTAACTT
>NW_027942771.1:0-218 GCF_054177405.1 Leptonychotes weddellii | reverse complement strand
TAACATTTTTTGGTAAAAGTCAAGAATGACATTGAAAATTATCAAATGGATTTTGGCCTCTAGTGAGATAATCATGCGACTCATTTTTTTATTTATGAAGATAATGAATTATATCAATAGATGTTCTATCATCCAACCATTTTTGAATTCCTGATTCTGCTGTGTTCTTTGTTTAAATAAGCTGCGGTGTTTGATTTGTCGTCAAGTCAAAGTAAGAT
>NW_027942770.1:0-218 GCF_054177405.1 Leptonychotes weddellii | reverse complement strand
TAAGGCTAGGCCAAGAGGTGGGAGCAGGACCCATCTCCTAGCTTTGTCAGGAAGCAAAGGAGTTCTTGGGAGGGAGCAGTTATTTCTTACCATGAGATCCAGGGTCGTGGAGTTCTCTCCACCTTTCTGAACCCATGCCTGTCACCCCCAAACTTCTAGTTTCCACCTCTATGATGTGTGAAACTACTTGGTTTCTTACTCTTGCTAGAGTTTGAGTG
>NW_027942769.1:0-218 GCF_054177405.1 Leptonychotes weddellii | reverse complement strand
TGGGTATTGAGGAGGGCATGTTCTGCATGGAGCACTGGGTGTTATGCACAGACAATGAATCATGGAACACTACATCTAAAACTAATGATGTAATGTATGGGGATTAACATAACAATAAAAAAATAAAAAAAAAAGATAGGCTCAAATTGTATGTATCCTAGGGAACTCAGCTAGTTTAGAGATGACAATAGTGCTCAAACAAATGTCTTTAGACTCTG
>NW_027942768.1:0-218 GCF_054177405.1 Leptonychotes weddellii | reverse complement strand
AGGGACTCCAGGATCATGACAGTCGCTTAACCAACTGAGCCACCCAGGCGCCCCTGTTCCTGCTTTTTAATCATTACTCTGGAGTTAATAATCTGTTATGATAGGCACATTGTAACTTTGCTTTTTAGTTTTTATCACTTTAGTGTGAAAGGCTTCACATAAAACATCAGAAAAGTTTCATTTTTTCAGAAATTCAGAAGCATAACATCAGTTACATT
>NW_027942767.1:0-218 GCF_054177405.1 Leptonychotes weddellii | reverse complement strand
CTCAAAACCAACCACCTGAGATATTCTGTTTGTAGAGATCCAGATCTTCTTACATCTCAGGCTGGCTTCATGGGTGCTCAGAGTGGTCTGGTAGATATCCAGCTCAATTCCGGGGACCAGTTGAAATAGGGTCCCCTACTCCTCCGCCATCTTTCCTTCAACCCATGCTCTAAATTTTTAACAGTGAACAATGTATGCTTACTTGAGGCCTAATAATT
>NW_027942766.1:0-218 GCF_054177405.1 Leptonychotes weddellii | reverse complement strand
GGCAGCGAGGTTGGAAGCTGCCCTGGCCCCCACCTGGTAACCATCAGGGCGTGCCCTCTGCTGGCTGTCCTCCCGTCCAGTGCAGGCACCCCCCCCACCCCACCAGGGTCTCCAGCGTCTGCCGCCCCTGCTCAGGGCTGGCCCCCTTTCTCCTGCCATAAACTCCAGCTTTTTCTGCAATCTACATTACAGCTCCCAGAATTTCCCCTGCAAGAAGC
>NW_027942765.1:0-218 GCF_054177405.1 Leptonychotes weddellii | reverse complement strand
GAGGAGTCTGAACCTTCTTAAAAAATGTTTTATTTTCGTGCTCTGTCTTTCCTGCTGAAATTCATCTTTTGTTATCAGTACTCTACTCTGGGTTTTGAAGTTACAGAAATTTGAAAATACGGAGCAGCGTATACTGGTTTGAACAGTAATGTGGCAGGAGGCATGGGTTCAGGGTTCCCTCTGTCCACTTGTTATTTTTTTTTTTTTCACTTGTTATT
>NW_027942764.1:0-218 GCF_054177405.1 Leptonychotes weddellii | reverse complement strand
GTTCTTGACCCACCTTCTTCAGTTCAAAGGAAATCTATCTGCTGTAACAATAAACCTTAAAATAGTAATGCATTACAAGCTGGTGCAGCCACTCTGGAAAACTGTATGGAGGTTCCTCAAAAAGTTGAAAATAGAGCTACCATATGATCCAGCAATTGCACTACTGGGTATTTACCCCAAAGATACAAAAGTAGGGATCCGGAGGGGTACGTGCACCC
>NW_027942763.1:0-218 GCF_054177405.1 Leptonychotes weddellii | reverse complement strand
GGCGCCTGGGTGGCTCAGTTGGTTAAGCGACTGCCTTCGGCTCAGGTCATGATCCTGGAGTCCCGGGATCGAGTCCCGCATCGGGCTCCCTGCTCGGCAGGGAGTCTGCTTCTCCCTCTCCCACTCCCTGTTTGTGTTCCCTCTCTCGCTGTGTCTTTCTCTGTCAAATAAATAAATAAAATCTTTAAAAAAAAAAAAACAAACATAAGCATGAAATG
>NW_027942762.1:0-1266 GCF_054177405.1 Leptonychotes weddellii | reverse complement strand
GTGTTATGCACAAACAATGAATCATGGAACACTTCATCTAGAACTAATGATGTAATGTATGGGGATTAACATAAGAATAAAAAAAAAAATAAATAAATAAATAAATAATATTTATTTATTTTTAGAAAGAGAGAGAGAGCATGGGGGTGGTCAGAGGGAGAGGAAGAGTGAGAGTCTCAAGCAGACTCCCCACTCAGCATGGAGCCCAGTGCAGGGCTAGATCCAGAGCTCAATCCCATGGCCCTGAGGTCATGACCAAGAGTTGGATTCTTAACCGACTGAGCCACCCGGGCGCCCCCATTCCTACAGAGTGCCTACAGAGCCAGCAACAACACTGAATACCATAAAAAGAAATGTAAGACTAATGCCCTATTGTGAGATGCTCATAATCCAATCAGAGTAATAGATATGTACATGTATGTATAATACATTATAACTGCTACAATGACTATTTGAACAAAGTGCTAATAATCTACCAAGAAATAAAAGCAATCAAATATTAAGAAAGTGTCAAGGTAACATATACTTCAATATATTCTTCCATCATTGCAAGGACATTTGAAAGTGCCTCTTCATTTGTGGCCATTAAATTTTTTTCCACATGTCAATGTAGCTTATGGTCTCCAGCCATACTCTGAGAATCTCAGTGTTCTAGCTGAAGTTTCCTATGGGCTCCTGAGGACCTATTGGGTGGATGAGAGCAGGAGGATGGCAACATTACCATAAACTTGGTTGGAGGAGGGAGAGGGAGAGGCTGAGGTGGGGCAGCAGCTCCCCCAGACACCGGGGTCTGGATGGGCAAGGCCATGAAGGCTGGACTTGCGACAACCTGCCTACTGCATAGGAGAGTTAATAAGTGAAAAGACTGTGCTCCTTTGTGAATCAATAAATTGCCTTTTACATAGTGTGTACTTTCTTCTCTGTTTTCTCTTCCCTATGATAAACTTCAGTGGGCTCTGCTGTTTCTCATTTGCTCTTTCTGGCTGGGTGGGTACATTCATAGCAGGAGAAGGAATAGTATGACAACATCTGAGTTTGCTCTGGTAATCAAACTGCATTTTCTAATGTAGCCGTACTGGAAATAAAGAGAAAGTTTGGAGTTCCAGCTGATCCTAGTATCTGTCTACTTCTCAATTGGTTCAGAATACACTGGGCATGCTGGGCCAGGAACCTTAGAAACAGCTTTAGGAACCAGCATTTCGGGCCCAAGCATTTTGGGACACAGAAGCTTTTTAGTAATACAACGGTACATTTAATGAGCACAGC
>NW_027942761.1:0-218 GCF_054177405.1 Leptonychotes weddellii | reverse complement strand
TTGGGCTCTGTGCTCAGCAGGGAGTCTGCTTGGGATTCTCTCTCCCTCTGCCCCTCCCCCCCCATCTCGAGTTTGCTCTTAAAAAAAAGTCAGTTTATTACAGCCATAAATATGCAAATGTATGCATATCTATATAAACACGTGGGCATGATTATATAAGTAACCGCACACTTATTATTATTAGTTACTTTGTGTAGTCCGCATGTTTTACCAAAAAT
>NW_027942760.1:0-218 GCF_054177405.1 Leptonychotes weddellii | reverse complement strand
GAAAGAATACTTGAGATGTTTTTGGTGCAAAAAAGGGTGTTTTTATTATAGGAGGGGGACCTGTGGGCAGAAAGGGCTGTACTGGGGTTGTGAGGAGTCACTGATTATATAAGATTTTCTATCCTATAGAGGGGAGGATGATGTTAGGACTCCAGGAAATTGAGTCTCTAGGAAATTCTGGAGATTGCTTTTTCTCTTATAGATCATTAAGACAGTTG
>NW_027942759.1:0-218 GCF_054177405.1 Leptonychotes weddellii | reverse complement strand
AGCACAATGCATTGATTCATTGTCTGACCAGTTGTGGAAAGGATACTAATGTAGCTGGGGGCATCTGGTAAGGGGAAGGGAGTGAAGATAGAAAGGAGCAGATGTTTCAAGGCTGCCTGTCTGATGAATGAAATGGAAAGAGAGACAGCAGAACTAGCAGGCGTTTTAAACAAGGTTTACAAATGCAACTGTAAATATGTTTTTTCTTATTCTTATGT
>NW_027942758.1:0-218 GCF_054177405.1 Leptonychotes weddellii | reverse complement strand
ATCCATTCATCTGTCGTCAGACATCTTGGCTCTTTCCACAGTTTGGCTATTGTGGACATTGCTGCTATAAACATCAGGGTGCATGTACCCCTTTGGATCCCTACATTTGTATCTTTGGGGTAAATACCCAGTAGTGCAATTGCTGGATCGTACAGTAGCTCTATTTTCAACTTTTTGAAGAACCTCCATAGTGTTTTCCGGAGTGGCTGCACCAGCTT
>NW_027942757.1:0-218 GCF_054177405.1 Leptonychotes weddellii | reverse complement strand
TGGATGCAAAGGGAAAACTGCCTCATACGACAAAGAGAAGAGGTGGCTTTGCCCCCAAAAGAAGCTATAACTGCAGAGGAATGAGGCGTTGAGGAGTAACTACGAGCATGTGTCCGTATGGGACTGGACAGGGCATTTCTCGAAGTTGCCCCAGGGCACCACATTTGCTTTTCTGCTGCCCTCTGTGGACCCCCCCCCCATTCCCTGTACTGTTAGGA
>NW_027942756.1:0-218 GCF_054177405.1 Leptonychotes weddellii | reverse complement strand
TTCAAGCTACTTGAAGGACAATCCTCCTTCTAGGAAAATGTTGATCTCACCACATAAAAATTTACAATCCATACCATATTGGTTGAATGTCATATTAAAGTTCTTAAAAAGCAATGGTTATAAAAACTTGGTATACTATAGGAACAAGTTTGATATTATATTAAATAAACATACATATAAATGAAAATGTAAAGTGTATTGTATCATTGTAAAGTGAT
>NW_027942755.1:0-218 GCF_054177405.1 Leptonychotes weddellii | reverse complement strand
TGTGTCCTGGCAGCCAGAGAAAAGAGTGGAGAACTGCTCGATTAGTGGATGGTAACTTGATAAAGCCTCTGGTGTGCCATGCTACTTGGTTTTAGTCTCTCTGGTTTATGGCCACTTTCCATATAAACTCTTAAGTAGACCCAAACAGTTCCACAAATACTTCTCATTAGTGGAAAGCCAAACCATCACCAGAAAAAGAATGCAAAACACCTAAGCTA
>NW_027942754.1:0-218 GCF_054177405.1 Leptonychotes weddellii | reverse complement strand
TCCCCCGCTTCATTCTTCCCCTCCTGCTATCTTCTTCTTCTTTTTTTTCTTAACATATATTGCATTATTTGTTTCAGAGGTACAGATCTGAGATTCAACAGTCTTGCACAATTCACAGCGCTTACCAGAGCACATACCCTCCCCAGTGTCTATCACCCAGTCACCCCATCCCTCCCACCCCACCCCCCACTCCAACAACACTCAGTTTGTTTCCTGCG
>NW_027942753.1:0-218 GCF_054177405.1 Leptonychotes weddellii | reverse complement strand
GGACACTGAGGCTCAGAGATGCTTATGCTTTTCCCAAAGGTGGGGAACAGGGCTTCAAACTGGGCCCCGTGTAAGCTGTACAAGGATATCCACTTGCAGGTGGGGTCCTGGGTGCCTCTTGGGTCTCCCCCTGGGCGGGCCTGCACAGAGGGACCCCCACCCCCAGAGCACCTGGTTTATGTACTGGGCTTTTCTGTTGTTGTAACAAAGACTGAAAT
>NW_027942752.1:0-218 GCF_054177405.1 Leptonychotes weddellii | reverse complement strand
AGGGCTCATCTGTATGCTCTAAAATGTCAGTGTTCTGTCAGGAAGCCTTCCAGGTTAAAGAGGATCAAAGACACACGAGGGACAGAGGTGACCCGCCGTCCCAGTGTGACCCGGTGCTGGGGAGAGATAGACTATAAAGAATAATTGAAAAAAAAAAACTGGAATATTGCCTATAGATCATTTAACATCATATACCCGCGATAAATTTCCTGACAGTT
>NW_027942751.1:0-1266 GCF_054177405.1 Leptonychotes weddellii | reverse complement strand
GTGCGCATGTTGTCTCTATATTTGCACTCTCTTGTATTTTTCACACTGTGTCCCAGCTACTCGAAAAAGTAATGTCTTTGTCACATCTTTTCTGAAATGTCACTAACAGGTCCCAATCCACACAGCTCCCAGCACCAATAAGATGGCATGAGAATAATATGTTGACTGCCACATGCTAAGTGGAAACACATGACCTATCGATCAAACAATAATCCGTTTTTCCTCTAGGATACAGAGCATTAGTAGAAAAGGAGCCTCAAGCTAGATTCAGAGAACTGAAAATAACACCTCTACAGACAAGCTGGCGAAATGAGTTGGTTTCTGGTTTGGTTTTTCTTTAGTTGTGCCAGGAATCTCTAAAGTACCAGGAAATTAAGAAATGCTCTGACTCTTGACGATTCCCGCAGGACTTCCCAGAAATAATAAGAGCAAAAATGGTTCTGAATGTTTTCTGGGCAAGTGTCACACACTTAAGCGGGATTTCTTTGCTGGCTCTTACTAGCCTGGCCTCTTGAGGCCAGCAACCTATGTCATCCCCTCAGGCTGGGGCTCTGAGCTGTCCAAACTGCAACCGGGTTCTCTGTCAAGCAGAGAGGGTGACCTGATCTTGAAGGTTTACCTCCTTTGTAGACCCCATAGCGCCTCACACGGGAAAGCCCACTCATCACTACTTACATCACTACCTGCAACCAAGAAGTAATAAGCTTGTGGCAACACAAGGAACATTTACAAACATCAATTAAGGGAATGTCGAAAACATTCTTTAAAATAAGTGTGCTGTGGCATAAGCCTAGAGTGATTTAAATGTGACTGTTTCTCAAAGTCCCTTCTTGCCCTAGGATCTTGTCATCTAAATGTCCTCCTTCTTAGAGATACAGAGGAAAAACACCTTTAATCTAAAAGGGGTAATGCCTTAGCCCTCATTGCCCTCTTCTCTGTCGCTTATGTGGTTTTTCTCCCCTGCTTGTTCAGACACCTGTTAGCCCCGATGGCTTTGTGGAAATGTACAGGTGCTTGTTGAAGGTGGAAGGCAACTTTGGGAGCAATTTCAAGTGTGGGTACCCTGGTTTCAGGAATTCCTAGAAATTGAGCCTGTCTTGGTGGATGGGTTGAAGTGGGTTGGGGGGCACCTTTAGGTATGTGTGTATATCTCTTCAGGTATCTTTTTTCTTTGGAAGGAAATAGACACATAGTTACACAGACACATGCAAAGACACACACAGCCTTCCCGAACAGGCTAACTACTATAAGGAAGCCAAACGATAG
>NW_027942750.1:0-218 GCF_054177405.1 Leptonychotes weddellii | reverse complement strand
GGGGAGGGAGGCAGGGAGAGTTGGGGAGAGGGAGGGAGAGACCAAAATGGAAACCTGAGTTGTCTTTTTATAACTCAGAATTTGCATAGTGTTACTTCCTCTTTTACTGTTATTTGTTAAAACAAGTCAAGTCCAGCCCACATTCAATGGTTGGGGAAACCTCTTGAAAAGAGGAGGATCAAAGAATTTGTGGGCCTTTGAGAAAAGCACCACAGTCC
>NW_027942749.1:0-218 GCF_054177405.1 Leptonychotes weddellii | reverse complement strand
GGAGCCCGACGCAGGGCTCAGTCCTGGGACCCTGGGATCATGACCTGAGCTGAAGGCAGATGCGCAACAACTGAGCCACCCAGGTGCCCCTGAAAGATAACATTTTTAAAAAAATAAAGTTAGGGGCGCCTGGGTAGCTCAGTCGTTAAGCGTCTGCCTTCGGCTCAGGTCATGATCCCAGGGTCCTGGGATCGAGACCTGCATTGGGCTCCCTGCTC
>NW_027942748.1:0-218 GCF_054177405.1 Leptonychotes weddellii | reverse complement strand
TAGAGCTCAGAGTTTAGCATCAGTCTCTGAAAGCCCAATAAGTCCGCATCCAAAGTAAGGATACACCTGGTTTGGTCGATCCGAGACTTGCTGTTGGCTAGACAGGCACTGTCAACATTTGACTCCATGACTGTCCTTTTTCTTTTTTTTTTTTTCATTTTTTTTATTCTTATGTTAATCCCCATACATTACATCATTAGTTCTAGATGAAGTGTTCC
>NW_027942747.1:0-218 GCF_054177405.1 Leptonychotes weddellii | reverse complement strand
CAGAGAGTTGTTGCTATTCCTTTCTTCGATCTCCTGTTGAGTTTGTAGGTGTTCAGAATGGTTTGATCCCTATCCAGCTGAATTCCTGAGAGGAGACGAAATCCAGGTCTCCTACTCCTTCGCCATCTTGCTCCGCCCCCCCTGGAACAACTCTTTTGTTGCTATCTCAGAGCAATCTTGGTGGTAAATGACAACAACAGGTATATGTGAGACATGTG
>NW_027942746.1:0-218 GCF_054177405.1 Leptonychotes weddellii | reverse complement strand
GACTGTGATCAGAGGGGGCACGGGTACAGACTGTGATCGGGGGGGCAGAAGTACAGACTGTGATCAGAGGGGTCAGGATTACAGACTGTGATCAGAGGGGTCAGGAGTACAGACTGTGATCAGAGGGGGCAGGAGTACAGACTGTGATCAGAGGGGGCAGGATTACAGACTGTGGTCAGGGTAGGCATTAACAAGTGCACAGGGTGGTCAGCAGGGCG
>NW_027942745.1:0-218 GCF_054177405.1 Leptonychotes weddellii | reverse complement strand
GGCATTTGTGAAAGCAAAGATCTTCTTAAAATAGGGGCCCTCGAACCAGAATTAAACACAAAGTAGGAACTTTAGGACCACCAGCACAGACAGGGCTGAGATACGACACAGCTCTACAGAGTAGGTGGGAAGCTAGATCTGCCACCAGGCCTGCTATGGAACACTGACACCCCAAACCGGAAAACCAGATCAACATTCCGAGCATCCTAACCATCTTC
>NW_027942744.1:0-218 GCF_054177405.1 Leptonychotes weddellii | reverse complement strand
TTAACCAGGTGAGCTGCCCGGTGTGGCCGGGTCAGCCTGGACCTGCTCGGTCTGACTTCTCGGTGAATCTGCACAGCTCATGCCTCGTGGAAACCCAATCAGCCAGTGTGGCAGGACCGTCCCTAACCCTTGCCCCATGTCACCCTGGAACCCGGGGGAGCCCCAGGCCTAAGTGCACCCAGGTCTCTGTCTCCCGAGCAGGATGACGTCCCCGGGTT
>NW_027942743.1:0-218 GCF_054177405.1 Leptonychotes weddellii | reverse complement strand
TCCTCCATTACTCCACCACAGAGATTTGGGAGAAGGAACTAGCACGTGTGGTTCAGTTCCTTTTGAGTCCTCACTTTGTGATCTGCATTGGTATCCAAGTCTGTCCTCTGAAATGAGGTAAAAGGAGACTGTCTTCACAGGGAGAGTCCTGAATTGTCTAGCTTCACCAGTGACCAAAAGAGTATGTTTAGTACAATGACGAATTATTAGTGAGCCCG
>NW_027942742.1:0-218 GCF_054177405.1 Leptonychotes weddellii | reverse complement strand
GCTGTTACCCAGAGGCCGCGAGGAACCACTTTGGATGGGTTTCTAGTGGAACCGGCTGGCTCCCGGGGCTCGTGGAGATCCACCCTGCGTGCGCCTGCAGGTGACAGAGACTGCTAGGAAAACCAAGCAGGGCCCCGAAAAGAGGTGCAGGGCACTTCCTGGCTCTGTCTGTGTCTCGCTGTCGCCGTCCGGCGTCTGGAGGCCCCCCCGGAGCCTCT
>NW_027942741.1:0-218 GCF_054177405.1 Leptonychotes weddellii | reverse complement strand
ATCTGACAGTCTGGGCTCCAAGGGAACTGGGGAGCAGAGCATGAGAAGAGTCTCTGAAGCCGCTGGGCCTCTCCATTGACCAGACATCTCGGGAGCGGCCAGGGTCGCCAGGAGGACAGCCACACCGGGCATGGCCGGGGCGGGCATCCGGGCACTGGGAGAAGCCGTGATTTTGCTCTGCCAGCCAGTCCCGACCCTCTCCAGGGCTCAGTGGCTTT
>NW_027942740.1:0-1266 GCF_054177405.1 Leptonychotes weddellii | reverse complement strand
GAACCCGGGAAACAAACTGAGGGTTTCAGAAGGGAGGAGGGAGGGGTGATGGGGTCACCGGGTTATGGGTATTAAGGAGGGCACGTATTGTGATGAGCACTGGGTGTTATATGCAACTAATGAATCAATGAACACCACATCAAAAACTAATGATGTACTATACAGTGGCTAACTGAACATAATAAAAAAATAAACAAAAAACCCCCCAAAAATAAATAACAAATATTATCTAAGCAAGAAAAACACTAAAAAAATTTCAATTAAAACCAGAAATTACATAGGTCATGTCATCACTGCCATTATTATTTAAGGAAATTTTCTAATAACAGCAGCAAGAAAGTGAGACCATTCAAATTAAAATAAGACAAAAGACGTTATACCATCTACTTGTGCTGATTTTATAATTTTATGCATAACATACTCAAGAGGGTCTTGTTAAAAATAAACTAGAATTAAAAATATGTCAGGCTGCTTGCATTCAAAATAAATATGCACACCTCAATACCATTTCTTTAAACTAAGCATCTAGAGACAGAAATGAGGAAAAAATCATTCAACTTACAATAGAATCAACAACCATATTTAGTAATAAATCTATATAAACCAGATGGCCTTGACACAGAAAATTCTAAACATCAAAAGAAAACTTTAAAAAACAGGTCTGACAAAATTTAAAGATGTATTTCTTCAATTCTTAGAAGGGAAGAAGGAAAGATTTACTATAATAAAAACACCAATTATTTTCATATACTAATAGGTCTTCAATGGAAAAATGTCTCTTCAGGTCTTTTGCCCATTTTTTTTTTTTAATTGAGCTATTTGGTTTCTTTAGCCATTAAGTTGCAGGAGCTCCTTTTACATTTTAGATATTAACTCCTCATCGGATATATGATTTGCAAATAAAAATGCTCAACATCACTGACCATCAAGGAAATGCAAATCAGAACTACCTGTCAGAATGGCTAGAGTCAGGAACACAGGAAACAACAGGTGTTGGTGAGGATGTGGAGAAAGGGGAGCCCTCTTACAATGTGGGTGCGAATGTGAACTGGTGCAGCTACTCTGGAAAACAGTTACGGAAGTTTCTTGAAAAATTAAAAAATACAACTACCATATGATCCAGGAAACCCACTTCTGGGTATATATCCGAAGAAAATGAAAACACCAAATTGAAAAAATTTCATATTCACTGCTGCATTATTTACAATAGCCAAGGTATGGAAGCAGCCCAAGTGTCCATCCACAGATGAGTGGATAAAGAAGTGA
>NW_027942739.1:0-218 GCF_054177405.1 Leptonychotes weddellii | reverse complement strand
TGCACAATTCACAGCGCTGAACAGAGCACGTACCCTCCCCAGTGTCTATCACCCAGTCACCCCATCCCTCCCACCCCACCCCCCACTCCAACAACACTCAGTTTGTTTCCTGCACCAATTCCCTTCCTTTTTAAGGCTGGGTAATATTCCATCATCTGGAGAGACAACACATGGTGTGTCCGTTATCTGTTGGCAGACACTTTGTTGCTCCCACGTTT
>NW_027942738.1:0-218 GCF_054177405.1 Leptonychotes weddellii | reverse complement strand
TCAGAGTACATTCCTTCCGGATAGGAATGATTCTGTTACATCTATCTTTAGATATCTTTTGAAGGGGATGGGAGATGGAAGTACACTAATGCTACACACGTGCATTTGGAAGGTAAACTGGTAGGCTTTCCAGATGTCAGAGATTGTTAGTAATACGGTGAGACACTTTATCTTGAATACTCTCACTGATGCTTGATGAATAGGATGTGTAGCAATCC
>NW_027942737.1:0-218 GCF_054177405.1 Leptonychotes weddellii | reverse complement strand
GGTCAGAGGCGGCGGTGAGGTGGACAGCATTACGGAGCTCACGCTGACTGGCTGACATGCCCTTGGGGGCCCTCCAGCTTCGAGAGCACAGATTCTCCTGGCCAGGGACCGACTGACCTTCCCTCCTTCCTTCTCCCCTTCCTTCCTTCCTTCCTTCCTCCTTCCTTCCCTCCTTCCTCCTTCCCTCCTTCCTCCTTCCTTCCTTCCTTCTTCCTTCC
>NW_027942736.1:0-218 GCF_054177405.1 Leptonychotes weddellii | reverse complement strand
CTCTGGTCCGTAAAAATCGTATTTGTGAATAAAGCCACTACCCTTATGTTTATAAGGGAAAAAGTTGAGTCGGGTTATTGATTTCATCTTTCTGATTCCACTTTTATATTTTGTCGGAACCCTTTTCAGTAGTTTATTCAGAAATATTTATGAGTCTCTACCAGGTGTTAAGCATTACACCAAGTATTTATAAAATAAGAGTAAAATATGGTCTCCTG
>NW_027942735.1:0-218 GCF_054177405.1 Leptonychotes weddellii | reverse complement strand
TCAGAGTACATTCCTTCCGGATAGGAATGATTCTGTTACATCTATCTTTAGATATCTTTTGAAGGGGATGGGAGATGGAAGTACACTAATGCTACACACGTGCATTTGGAAGGTAAACTGGTAGGCTTTCCAGATGTCAGAGATTGTTAGTAATACGGTGAGACACTTTATCTTGAATACTCTCACTGATGCTTGATGATTAGGATGTGTAGCAATCC
>NW_027942734.1:0-218 GCF_054177405.1 Leptonychotes weddellii | reverse complement strand
CTGAATAGGCAAGACATCTATCTGGGGACTGACAGAACAAACTGCACAACTAGAGGGAGGGAGGAGGCCACAAAGTGGAAGGTAGGAAGTGTGGAGATGTGTTTTGGGGGAGAAAGGGGTCATAGGTGCTGCAGAGGGGAGGGCACCCTCGGAGAGAGGCGAGAGAGAGAGAGAGAGAGAGAGAGAGAGAGAGAGAGAGAGAGAGGAGCACACAGGGG
>NW_027942733.1:0-218 GCF_054177405.1 Leptonychotes weddellii | reverse complement strand
GGTTGTGTTTGTAAACCACGATCCTTCACAACTGTTCTTTTCTTTCTAAACGAACAGTGATGTGAACTAGAAATTAAAATTAAATGGTTTGGGGTGAAGACTTTGCCAGTTTATGTGATCGGTCATAGTCTCATTGTTGAATGTAAGTCTTCAATGATTGATCTGCTAGATCTGTTAGAATATTTTAATTGATCTGTTAGAACATTTTAATTTTAGAG
>NW_027942732.1:0-218 GCF_054177405.1 Leptonychotes weddellii | reverse complement strand
GTGTTCCTGATCTTAAGCGAAAGGCTCTCAGCTTTTCCCCATTGAGGATGATATTCGCTGTGGGTTTTTCATAGATGGATTTTATGAACTTGAGGAATGTTTCCTCTATCCCTATACTCTGGAGAGTTTTAATCAGGAAAGGATGTTGTATAAAAATCTGTTTTAAATTTCTTCCAAGTCATCTCTTTTGTAAGCAAAGAAAAACAAAGTGAATAAGT
>NW_027942731.1:0-218 GCF_054177405.1 Leptonychotes weddellii | reverse complement strand
TGTGAGGATAAAGTGTGCTTCGAATTAACTAGCAAACACCAAACTCTAAGATGAGAAGTTGAAAGGCTAATATAAATTAGGAGCACTCCCACTAGCTAACAGGTAATTAATGTAAAGGCTTTGAGTTATTCTGGAGGAGCAGAGGAGATTCAGGAAGGGAAGAGTGGCCCAGCCCCTACCCTCCTCTGCCCTGGGAGCTGGGGGGGAGGGGTGGGGGG
>NW_027942730.1:0-218 GCF_054177405.1 Leptonychotes weddellii | reverse complement strand
TCCTTCGGTCCCTCTCTGTCTCTTAGAAAAAGTACTTAGAGGGGCCTGGGTACTTATTGTTTTATTTTTTGGAACATAAATATTCATAAGTCTTACACAAGTTTGAGTGCAATCCTTGCTCCACAATCTTGTTTTTCCCTGTAAGGTTTTGTTTTATTCAACTACATATCTTCTACTATAAGGATTTCCAGAAGAATATGCCGTAGATTCTACATTAT
>NW_027942729.1:0-1266 GCF_054177405.1 Leptonychotes weddellii | reverse complement strand
GTGCGCATGTTGTCTCTATATTTGCACTCTCTTGTATTTTTCACACTGTGTCCCAGCTACTCGAAAAAGTAATGTCTTTGTCACATCTTTTCTGAAATGTCACTAACAGGTCCCAATCCACACAGCTCCCAGCACCAATAAGATGGCATGAGAATAATATGTTGACTGCCACATGCTAAGTGGAAACACATGACCTATCAATCAAACAATAATCCGTTTTTCCTCTAGGATACAGAGCATTAGTAGAAAAGGAGCCTCAAGCTAGATTCAGAGAACTGAAAATAACACCTCTACAGACAAGCTGGCGAAATGAGTTGGTTTCTGGTTTGGTTTTTCTTTAGTTGTGCCAGGAATCTCTAAAGTACCAGGAAATTAAGAAATGCTCTGACTCTTGACGATTCCCGCAGGACTTCCCAGAAATAATAAGAGCAAAAATGGTTCTGAATGTTTTCTGGGCAAGTGTCACACACTTAAGCGGGATTTCTTTGCTGGCTCTTACTAGCCTGGCCTGTTGAGGCCAGCAACCTATGTCATCCCCTCAGGCTGGGGCTCTGAGCTGTCCAAACTGCAACCGGGTTCTCTGTCAAGCAGAGAGGGTGACCTGATCTTGAAGGTTTACCTCCTTTGTAGACCCCATAGCGCCTCACACGGGAAAGCCCACTCATCACTACTTACATCACTACCTGCAACCAAGAAGTAATAAGCTTGTGGCAACACAAGGAACATTTACAAACATCAATTAAGGGAATGTCGAAAACATTCTTTAAAATAAGTGTGCTGTGGCATAAGCCTAGAGTGATTTAAATGTGACTGTTTCTCAAAGTCCCTTCTTGCCCTAGGATCTTGTCATCTAAATGTCCTCCTTCTTAGAGATACAGAGGAAAAACACCTTTAATCTAAAAGGGGTAATGCCTTAGCCCTCATTGCCCTCTTCTCTGCCGCTTATGTGGTTTTTCTCCCCTGCTTGTTCAGACACCTGTTAGCCCCGATGGCTTTGTGGAAATGTACAGGTGCTTGTTGAAGGTGGAAGGCAACTTTGGGAGCAATTTCAAGTGTGGGTACCCTGGTTTCAGGAATTCCTAGAAATTGAGCCTGTCTTGGTGGATGGGTTGAAGTGGGTTGGGGGGCACCTTTAGGTATGTGTGTATATCTCTTCAGATATCTTTTTTCTTTGGAAGGAAATAGACACATAGTTACACAGACACATGCAAAGACACACACAGCCTTCCCGAACAGGCTAACTACTATAAGGAAGCCAAACGATAG
>NW_027942728.1:0-218 GCF_054177405.1 Leptonychotes weddellii | reverse complement strand
TGCACGTCATCCTGTGTCTCTACAGTACTGTCCTCACCAACCTGCTCCTTTACCCCCATGTCCTCCTGTGTCCCCTACAGGACTCTCCCCACCTACCTCCTCCTTCACCCCCACATCACCCTGCACCCCCACGTCCCTCTGCCTCCCCTGCTGTCTCCCTGTCCTGGAGACCCAGTCCACCCACACTTGGTCTTTGCCCTTTACCCATCGTTGCTCTG
>NW_027942727.1:0-218 GCF_054177405.1 Leptonychotes weddellii | reverse complement strand
TTCCATACAAATTGTAGGATTATTTGTTCCAGTTCTGTGAAAAAAGTTGATGGTATTTAATAGGGATTGCATTGAATGTATAGATTGCTCTAGGTAGCATAGACATTTTAACAATATTTGTTCTTCCAATCCATGAGTATGGAACATTTTTCCATTTCTTTGTGTCTTCCTCAATTTCTTTCATGAGTGTTTTATAGTTTTCTGAGTACAAATCCTTT
>NW_027942726.1:0-218 GCF_054177405.1 Leptonychotes weddellii | reverse complement strand
GCTTCTCCAGGCCACCCACGTTCCTCTGCTCGTGGCCCCCTTTCTCCATCTTCAAAGCCAGTAATGTAACATCTCTCTGGTAACTGCTTCCTTCCACTGTCACATCTTTTTATATGATCTCAACTGGGAAAGATTCTCCTATTTTCAGAATCCATGTGATTAGACTGGGCCCACCCAGATCATCTCCCCATCTCAAGGTCCTTAATTTATCCCATCTT